>NC_086325.1:143004933-143072433 GCF_036172605.1 Pelobates fuscus | reverse complement strand
GTCAAAAGCAGCAGAAAGATCAAGGAGAATTAGGATAGAGTAATGGCCGTGAGATTTAGCAGCAATTAAATCGTTTGATACTTTGGTCACAGACGTTTCAAAAGAGTGACGGGCGCAGAATCCAAACTGAAGCGGGTCAACAGAGAGTTGGATTCGAGGAAGTCTGTCAATCTCACATACACAACTGTCTCAAGGATCTTCAGGGCAAATGGCAGTAGCAATATAGGACAGTAGTCGGATGGGAAGTTGGGGTCAAGGTTGGGCTTTTTCAGACTCGGGGTTATGGTTGCATGCTTGAAGGGTGAAGGAAATGTGCCAGAGGAAAGGGAGAGATTGAAAATTTTAGTGAGAGAAAGAGCAAGAGAGGAACACAGGGTGTGGATAAGATATGAGGGAATAGGATCGAGGTAAAAGGTGGTGGGGCGGCAGGAGGACTGGAGCAGAGCAGAAACCTCTTCCATTGTAGCATATGTGAATGAGCATAGAACAGCGGAGAGAGTGGGGTTGGGTGATGTATTGGTAGGGGAGGGAGAGAGATTAAAGATATCTTGCCTGATTGCAGAAATCATCTTAGTGAAGTGAGTTGCAAAGTTTGAGGCGGACAAGGTGGTAGGAGGAGTTGGAACAACAGGGCGAAGAAGAGCATTAAAAGTGTGAAATAGGCATTTGGGCTGGCGGGACAGTATGCTTATGAGGGTGTTGAAGTAATTTACTTTTGCAGAGGAAAGAGCCAGACTGAAGAAGCGCAACATACATTTATAGTGCAGGAAGTCAAGTGCAGAGTGAGACTTTCTCAAGCAGTGTTCAGCAGTTCTGGAACATTTTTGGAGGTATCGGGTCAGCTTGGTGTGCCAGGGTTGTAATTGGGAGCACTTGCTTAACTCGGAAATATTTACACCCTATAAGGTTAAACGCAACAGTGCGATTAGAACTAAAAATACTGGAATTATATAGCCCATGCTTTGCACCCTTTTTGACCCAAAATTGGAGAATGGGCAAATTATTTTTTTTTGCGATTTCAATCAGTTCCACCAAATGGTTGCCAGGTGCCGCACCATTCAAATATCAGTGTGAACATAAATAGACATTCATGGGCAGCATGCAGCATCTATCTTCCTTTCGGGGCCTCGGAACAGGTAAGTATTACATGCTCTTCCCCCCAGCTCTTTGCCTTGTTCTCCCCCCATGTCTCTTATTTCCCTTTCCCATACCCTTTTGTGCATCTCTTTATTTTCCCCGGTCCCTTTGTAGTCTCTATCTCTTTCTCTCACCCTTTCTGTGCCTGCTTACATCCTGGGGTAGCGCAGTCGCTCGAGCTGCGATAGTGTATTTTCTGTATTCTTTACCTAGTCTGACAGGAAGCTGTTAGTTGCTCTCAGCAAGCAGCTTCTGGTCACACTAGGTAGAGGATACAGAAGATCCACAACCACCGTCCGCCCAGCCACACTACATGCACTGACCGGCATGAGGGGGAGCACTGTGCAGACTGCAGAGATTGCGTCCCCAAGCCGGTGAGCCCTAAAGCCTGTGCAGTCTGATGGTTGTGCCAGCCCTGGCTAGAGGCTACCGATCATAACCAGTGATGGTCTTAACTATTAAATTACTATAGCAACCATTGATGGAAGGTATAGAAAACACATTGAACCAGGTCTCTTGATGTAGTTTGTTCCTATATGTCTATAACTGTTATAAGTAACACTAGTAATTTCTTGTGGCTGCCCATTGCATTGTGATGTATAATATATTGTCTCTTTAATAACCTTTTAAACTGATCTATGTGTTAGGGTTATGTTGATGATTGGGTGTCCCTATTATATATGTTACTCTGCCCCTAATCCTCCATCTTGAATGCGTTAACATTAACGCATTTCAGTAACTTAAATAAACTTCATAGACTTTATGAAATACTCATATGGACTGCATTGAAATGTCATTGAAATTCCACAACACTCAAATTATATCATTTTTATTAGTATCGCCATTTATATAGCACCAGCAGATTCCGTAGAGCTTTACAATATTAAGAAAGGGGGGATTTAACTATAAATAGGACAATTACAAGAAAACTTACAGGAACGATAGGTTGAAGAAGACACTGCTCAAACGAGCTTACAGTCTATCTGTCATGCTCCTGAGCAGGTCAGAGAGGAGACGATTGCAAGGGTTATTGGTTAAAACGTTATTTGTCGTATTAGACATAACAAATTTACTGAAAATAAAGAATAAAGGGCAGTCTGCCACAAACAGGATACTTCGTAAGAAAAAACAGGGTTTAGGCGATATGCCACAAACAAGATCTTTAGAAAGTATATGAATAAAGTATTTTGTATACAAGCAGGCTTGAAGTTATACCAAGTAGTTAAGGATTTCCAGGATACTTTGCAATGCAGCTAGTTATAGGTAAATACCTTTTAGGATAAGGCAATATAGGTTCATGCAGAGTTGCAGAGGTTGAAACAGGTAAGTATATTCCAAAATAATATAATGCAGGTTGCATACAAGATCATGCAATGATGCAGCAATTGAAGCAGTTAAGATTCTTCAATGAAGGCAATACGCCACAAATCAGGATTCTTGGAAGCCGATAAGGAAAGTCTTTCGGTAAGATGTGATTCAGGCAAATTCAGGATGAAGTAATGCAGGTTAGTGCCTTTCAGTATGAGGAAGTGCAGATGAGTTCAGGATGCAGTAATGCAGGTTAGTGCCTTTCAGTATGAGGAAGTGCAGATGAGTTCAGGATGACGCACTGCAGGTAAGTTCTCTACAGAATGAAATCATGTAGATAAAATACAGGATATTACCAGGAACAGAGATTATTTATCAGAGCATTGACTTCATCTTTATCAGAGCATAGTCTTCAATGTCAAGGCCCTGTTGTGTGCTTGGTGTAGACCTATCAAGCCTCCTAATTAGTTAATCCAGGTGAGGTTATTAAGGTGAGTGAATAGTTTAGTGGCTAGGGAGGCCACTAGAGGAGAAAATCATGAAGTTCACTTAAAGGGTCAGTAATAAACTAAAAACTTACATGTCAGTTTTGAAACCTGACACTATCACAAAACTAGGGACTACTTTCTGTTGGTTCTTGTCTCCATCCAACATATCTTGCCGTACTCTGATCTGTGTAGAATCCTTCGGTTTCCCATGTTGGCTTTTGTCATCAATGACTGGTGATTCTGCATCAGTCTCATAAATTACTATATAATAAAAGCTGTCATGGCTACACTACCCAACGTACAAGTATAAGTCAGGAATAGTAAGACAGAAAGGAAGTATTATTAGACTTTAAGATATAAAAGAGAGAAAGCGTGAATGTGAAGATCAGGATACCAGAAATATAGGAATACCATATAACTAGTATGGTTAGGAGCACAAAAGTCAGAAGAGTCAGTAAATAAGCCAACATCGATTAACCAGAAAATCAGAGAATATATAACTCACTGTACGAGGAGCAAAGAGGGAACCAAAACATGGGAATCCCTATGGGACTAAAGCTTTATTTAAATACTGAGTTGGACACCGATTGGTCCACATCACCCCTGAGAACCCAAAAATTGTGGGAGCTGGGTCGCTGCGATGATGTGGCAATCCCAGGACCAGAAATGATGCTAGGTGTAATATCAGTATAAGTGGAGGGGCACCGCGAGCATGCAGCATCCCTCTCTCTATCAAAATACCCAAAGGCACTTACCTCCGGAATGAAGTCCAAATACAAGCACTGATTGGGAAGGCAGACGAAAACCGGGAGGCATGCGTTGATTCTGTAAGTACCAAGACAAAGGCAAAACATGAACATGGTAAACAACCAATTAACAGAATATTTTTTCTCAAGTTACGAACAATCTCAAAGCATGTGAAGATAAAAAACAAATGAATCAAGAAACAAGATCAACAAGAATAAATCAAGAAAAATATAGCAAGGGTTTTATATGTGTAGAGTATGCTTCCAAACTTGCACACACACGTGTTAGAGGCAGGAGTTCGACTCTCACATTAAGGAGTCAGAGTCCGTTAGAGATGAGAACTTTCCAAATCCTTCCATATCAGTACATAGACATTGAGCATGAGCTCTTGGGCAGTCCCTGCCTATAAAACCCCAGAGCACCCCTGAACCAGTGCTCAGTTTTTATGTATCTGCCCCTGACTGCTCACAGACATTATACTGAGCACTGCACCACTGGGTGTAGATCAGTGAAGAAGGGTTCCAGTTCGGGAGACCTCAGGTAAGAAATCATACTGATCTCAAATGATTTTACTACTTATCCTGGAAGGACACCGTGCACTTCAAATTAAGCTTTTATGGTGCCCAGAGTATTCCTTTTAAAAAAAGGATACCTGGCTTTTTGTAATATAGAATGTTCAGATAGTTTGTAGGCATAAACTGGTCATTTCCTATGAATACCTAGATGAGGCAGGTGTAATTTTTAGTCAGAGAGCATCAGGTGATAGGTTTTAACGTCTAGCAAGGGAACCAGATGTTACTTCATATTTAGCAACTCCTAGTAATCTCTGTAGGAGACGTTAAAAGTTATGGCAGCTACTAATTTCCAGTCATTAAATTTTAAGTTCTGCAGCATGGAAACAGCTGGTAATTGCTAAGGAAAATAAAAGTAATTTTATCATTTTGGTTACGGGTTAAAATAGGTCAGAAGTGACCAGCAATTTTTTTGCATTTTAGGGATAATGCATGAAAAAAAGCATTTTTTTAAAAAAAAATTATAATTATCTTTAAACTCATGCAGGTTTTCCTAAACCACAAGCAAGTACCAGTAGCAGAGCCACACCACTGTTGTGCCAGAGTTCTCTGATTGGTTAGTGTTTTCATGGTGATGGCACAGCCAAGAAAAAACCATGAAGAGGCTCCACCAATCAGAAGCTTCTCATTCTAGTCTTTATGTTCTGAACTTATCCCATAAATCACTGTCAAGCAGAGATTTATGAGATATGTATTTTTCAGCCTTGTGAAAAATTCCCCACGATTGAGTGTTCTAATTAGTGAAAACTGCTGAAAAAACTGAAAACATAAGAATGATTGGAGTTATACACAACATTCAGCTGAGCCATATATACACGCTAACGGCTAAATCCCCAGCACACATTCTCTGTGAGGGCTGAAATTGATCAGAATGTGGACACGTAGCTTGTGCACGCTGTGACGGACCGCCTGGCACCCTGACTGGCTGTCTCCGCCAATTGCTGCTTCATAGTAAGCCTTGAGTACCATAAGCACCGTACCGGACACCATCAGCACTGTAGACCCTTAGCCGCCGCAGCTTGGCTGGGGTATCACTGTCCCCCACCCACCCTGGACCCAAGTCAGGGATCCAGCTTCCAGTGAGTAGACCTCTCCTTCTCCAGAGAGTATAGCAGGATAGCTCTTACAAGAGTTAGTGATACAGGGAGTGCAGAATTATTAGGCAAGTTGTATTTTTGAGGATTAATTTTATTATTGAACAACAACCATGTTCTCAATGAACCCAAAAAACTCATTAATATCAAAGCTGAATATTTTTGGAAGTAGTTTTTAGTTTGTTTTTAGTTATAGCTATTTTAGGGGGATATCTGTGTGTGCAGGTGACTATTACTGTGCATAATTATTAGGCAACTTAACAAAAAACAAATATATACCCATTTCAATTATTTATTTTTACCAGTGAAACCAATATAACATCTCAACATTCACAAATATACATTTCTGACATTCAAAAACAAAACAAAAACAAATCAGTGACCAATATAGCCACCTTTCTTTGCAAGGACACTCAAAAGCCTGCCATCCATGGATTCTGTCAGTGTTTTGATCTGTTCACCATCAACATTGCGTGCAGCAGCAACCACAGCCTCCCAGACACTGTTCAGAGAGGTGTACTGTTTTCCCTCCTTGTAAATCTCACATTTGATGATGGACCACAGGTTCTCAATGGGGTTCAGATCCGGTGAACAAGGAGGCCATGTCATTAGATTTTCTTCTTTTATACCCTTTCTTGCCAGCCACGCTGTGGAGTACTTGGACGCGTGTGATGGAGCATTGTCCTGCATGAAAGTCATGTTTTTCTTGAAGGATGCAGACTTCTTCCTGTACCACTGCTTGAAGAAGGTGTCTTCCAGAAACTGGCAGTAGGACTGGGAGTTGAGCTTGACTCCATCCTCAACCCGAAAAGGCCCCACAAGCTCATCTTTGATGATACCAGCCCAAACCAGTACTCCACCTCCACCTTGCTGGCGTCTGAGTCGGACTGGAGCTCTCTGCCCTTTACCAATCCAGCCACGGGCCCATCTATCTGGCCCATCAAGACTCACTCTCATTTCATCAGTCCATAAAACCTTAGAAAAATCAGTCTTGAGATATTTCTTGGCCCAGTCTTGACGTTTCAGCTTGTGTGTCTTGTTCAGTGGTGGTCGTCTTTCAGCCTTTCTTACCTTGGCCATGTCTCTGAGTATTGCACACCTTGTGCTTTTGGGCACTCCAGTGATGTTGCAGCTCTGAAATATGGCCAAACTGGTGGCAAGTGGCATCTTGGCAGCTGCACGCTTGACTTTTCTCAGTTCATGGGCAGTTATTTTGCGCCTTGGTTTCTCCACACGCTTCTTGCGACCCTGTTGACTATTTTGAATGAAACGCTTGATTGTTCGATGATCACGCTTCAGAAGCTTTGCAATTTTAAGAGTGCTGCATCCCTCTGCAAGATATCTCACTATTTTTGACTTTTCTGAGCCTGTCAAGTCCTTCTTTTGACCCATTTTGCCAAAGGAAAGGAAGTTGCCTAATAATTATTCACACCTGATATAGGGTGTTGATGTCATTAGACCACACCCCTTCTCATTACAGAGATGCATATCACCTAATATGCTTAATTGGTAGTAGGCTTTCGAGCCTATACAGCTTGGAGTAAGACAACATGCATAAAGAGGATGATGTGGTCAAAATACTCATTTGCCTAATAATTCTGCACTCCCTGTATAGCTGGTATAGCTGTTCCCTCAACATAGATCCTCATCTCATGTGTGGAGGGGACAGCTATATTCACTCTGGGGAATGCTATACTCCTTATACTCCCTTGGATTATAATGACTAGCTCTTGTAAGAGCTATCCTGCTATATTCTCTAGAGTAGGAGAGGTCTACCCACTGGAAGCTGGATCCTGGTCTTGGTTCCAGGGTGGGTAGAGGACAGCGAGACCCCAACCAAGCTGTAACACTGGCTGTGGGGACTACGGTGGTTATGGTGTCTGGTGGAGTGGTTGGAAGAACTCTGTGAGCACTAGGAAACATCAATTGGCGGAGGAACCCAGTCGGGGTGCCAAGCGGTCCGTCACACATGCTATATATAAACATATTTGTTGTTCCCAAGGATCCCTATTGAAGTGTGCAGTATACGGTTCTTGATGCTGACAATCCAATATTCACAAGAGAAGTCGTCACAGTAATTCCGCAAGCATTTTCTTCCCCCCATAGAAATGATACAAATTTGTATGACACACATACAAAGCAGGGTAGGCACTTTTATTATTATCTTAAAAAGCACATGTTTGTGTTTTCAACACAGGATCCCTTTAAAACCCCTTGCAGAAATTAAAACAGAGTAAGGTTCGTCTCTCTCTCCGATTTTATCAATGGCAATCACTTACCGTCGCACTCTGCAAGGAACCAGAACGGAAAAATCAATACACATATTTGAAATGAAAAACTGTAAAATCATTTTCTGGTTTCGGAGCGCAACATTTTTGTCGTGCGTAGACGGGAATCAGCGACTTTAATGCCTGCTTCCAGGCTGCTATCAAAAATAAATGTACCCTTTCTTCCCGGCATTTATGCAGTAAATGTCACTTTCCAAAAATATGTTAATTGGTTTTTTTTTTGTGTACGTTACATTTTTTCCATTTTCCGAGTTGCTTCATATAGCTTGCTTGACTCATGTATGTACACTTGTAGATAAACATCTTTTTTTTTTTTCTCTCGCACACATTCTCTCCCTGTCTTTTTTTCCTCTCCGGTTTGCCTGCTGTTCAAGTTGTCGGCTTATCCGGAGGGACACAGGTTGCAGGCAGCAAGATCGACCAACCAATAGTTTTTCTTGGCTCCCCCCAGGACCTGCCATCACCATGGAAACACTAACCAATCAGAGAACTCAGGCACAACAGGGGCATGGACGAAGTATTGATGCACAATTTGAGCAGAATGAAAAAAGGAAACTGTATTTTTTACATCGTAAAAAAAAAAAAAAAAATAGTTCCGGGAAAATAAATAAAAGATTTTATGTTTCATTAGTGCTCACTTTAAAGTAATAATTCTGCTAAAAAAATGCACTTATATTCTTTGACAATTTTTATTTATTCTTCTTTATATGTTACACTCTTAATGTTGCCCCTAGTTTATTAAAACTTAGTTTAGTCTTTTGAGCCTGAACGGACTCTGTGATGCAAACTATAATCATTATTTTGGAAGGTATATAAATTAGTTATCATAGTTTCTATTTTGTCTTTGAGATAGATACTATTTGTTGTATAACATTGTTAAATGGAATACTTTTGCTCAATGTTTGCTTTTTTAATTTGTATGTGATATTATGATTTCAAGATGTATGTTAATTTTTAAAGAGACAGTTAAGATGCAAGACTGCATCTGATGGGGCGGGGGTGTCCGACTGTAATTCTCTAAAATGTTGCTGGACAACAAATCCTATCACTCCTGTTAGCTGATGGCTTGCAGAGTATTATGGGAGTTCGAGTTGCAAAACATCTAGGGGGCCACAGTTTACCACCACTGTGATAGAGAATCAAAAAAGAGACACGTTGGGACACGCAAAGTATTTGCCAGAAATCCCATTGTACACTGATCAGCCACAATATTAAAATTACTGACAGGTGAAATGAATAATATTGGTTATATCATTACAACGCACCCTGTCAAGGGGTGGGATATATTAGGCAGCAAGTGAACAGTCAGTTCTTGAATTCTATGTGTTGGAAGCAGAAAAAATGGACAAGCGAAAAGATCTGAGTGACTTTGACAAAAGCCAAAAGAGTGATGGCTAGACGACTGGCTCAGAGCATCTCCAAAACAGAAATTCTTGTGGGGTGTTCCTGGCTTGCAGTGGTTAGTATTTACCAAAAGTGGTGCAAGGAAGGACAAGTGGTGAACCAGCATCAGAGATGTGGGTGCCAAATGCTCACTGATGCATGTGGGGAGCAAAGGCTAGCCGCTCTGGTCTGATTACATTGAAAAGCTTCTGTAGTTCAAATCGCCTAAAAACCTAATGCTGGCCATGATAGAAAGGTGTCAAAACACACATGTATCGCAGTTTGCTGCGTATGGGACTGCAAAGCTGCTGATCAGTCAGAGTGCCCACGACGACCTCTGTCCACCACCAAAAGCTCCTTCAATGGGGATGTGAGTGTCAGAACTGGACCATGGAGCAATGGAAGCGGGTTGCCTGGTCTGATGAATTATGTTTCTTTTAGATCAGCTGGATGACCGGGTGCATGTGCATTGTTTACCTGGGAAAGAGATGGCAGCAGTATGCACTGTGGGATGAAGGCAGGCTAGCGGAGGCAGTGGTATGCTTTAGGCAATGTTCTGCCATGAAACATTGGGTCCTGGCATTCATGTGGGAGTTACTTTGACACATACTACCTACCTAGTGATTGTTGCAATCCACGTACATCCCTTCATGGTAGAGATGTTCCCCAATGGCAGTGGCCTGTTTCAGCAGGGTAAGGCAGCCTGCCACACTGCAAACATTGTTCAGGAATGGTTTGAGCAACATGCCAAAGAGTTCATGGTGTTTCCTTGGCTGCCAAATTCCCCAGATCCAGGGCCGTTTGAAGGAATTTGGGGGCCCCAAGCAAAACGGACATGGAGGCCCCCACATGCACGCTCAAGGTCTGGGCCCCCCGGTGCCTGCACCCGGGTCCTCCCCCGGCACCTGCACCCGGGTCCTCCCCCCCCACCCCCCGAGTCCGCTCACAGGGATGCAGTGTCTGCAGGGCCGGTGCAAGGATTTTTGCCGCCCTAGGCAAAAGTAAAGTTTGCCGCCCCCCATGTGACATCACAGTGCCCCACCCATATGATCTGCCATGTTAACTAACACAGTGCTGCAGTGCCGCCGTGTTTACAATAAAAGGCCTGCAGGGACAGGCTATAGACACCAGAACCACTACATTAAGCTGCAGTGGTTCTGGGGACTATAGTGTCCCTTTAATGTGAGGTTAATTAGAGATTAGTGCCACGAATAATATACTAGATTGCCTACTTACAACCAGATGAGGATGATGATGGGCTTCAGCTGCCGTCTGGCTCCACTAGTCTGGTGTAGAACAGGCTCTCTGGAGGCGGTTTGTAACTGTGGTCACAAAAATCAATGTTCTGGGAGAACGGGAAGCAGCTCCATTTTTTGAGGGCCATTTACACAGCTCAAGGTCTGGGTCCCAGGGTCCACCTTCATGTTCCACCAATGAGTTTGTTCACAGGGGTGTGTGTGTGTGGGGGGGGGATGTCCTGATGTGTGTAAGGAATGCATTGTGTGAATCTGTGTTTGTATGTGTAAGGGCTGCAAGGTGAGTTTGTGTATGTATGGGATGCCGTGTGTGTGTCTGTAAGGCAGTGTTTCCCAACCCAGTCCTCAAGGCACACCTACCAGTCCAGGATTTAAGGATTACCCAGTTTTGTCTAAGGGGTTTTTAGAAAAAAAGAAAAAACACCTTAGACACAACTGGGTCACCCCTAAATCCTGGACTGTTAGGTGTGCCTTGAGGACTGGGTTGGGAAACACTGCTGTAAGGGATGCACTGAGTGTGTGGAAGGGGTGCATTGTGTGTTGCTGTGTGTAAGGGATGCATTGCTTGTGTATGTGTGTCTGTGTGTAATGCATTGTGTGTTTTTCTGTGTGCAAGGGGTGCATTGTGTGTGTGTGTGATGGATGTCAATCTCTCCCCCTACCCCCGTCAATTTCCTTCTTCTCCCCCCCCCTCCAATTTCCTTCTTCTCCCCCTTCCTCTCATTGCCTTCTCCCCCCCTCCAATTTCCTTCTTCTCCCCCTCCCTCTCATTTCCTTCCTTCTCCCCCCCTCCAATTTCCTTCTTCTCCCCCTCCCTCTCATTTCCTTCCTTCTGCCCCCTCCAATTTCCTTCCTTCCCCCCTCCAATTTCCTTCCTCCCCCCTCCAATTTCCTTCCTCTCCCCCTCCAATTTCCTTCCTCCCTCCCCCCAAGTTTCCTTCCTCCCTCCCGCCTCAAATTTCCTTCCTCTCCCCCTCCCTCAAATTTCCTTCCTCTCCCTCAAATGTCCTCCCTTCCTCTCCCCCCTCCCTCAAATGTCCTCCCTTCCTCTCCCCCCTCAAATTCCTACCTCTCCCTACCCTCCCTCAAATTTCCTTCCTCTCCCCCCCTTCGAATTTCCTCCCTTCCTCTCCCCCCAAAAATTTCCTCCCTTCCTCTCCCCCCAAAATTTCCTCCCCCCACTCCCTCAAATTTCCTCCCTCCCTCTCCCCCCCACTCCCTCAAATTTCCTCCCTCCCTCTCCCCCCCACTCCCTCAAATTTCCTCCCTCTCTCTCCCACCCACTCCCTCAAATTTCCTCCCTCCCTCTCCCCCCCACTCCCTCAAATTTCCTCCCTACCTCTCCCCCCCACTCCCTCAAATGTCCTCCCTCCCTCTCCCCCCCACTCCCTCAAATTTCCTCCCTCCCTCTCCCCCCCACTCCCTCAAATTTCCTCCCTCCCTCTCCCCCTCCACCCACTCAAATTTCCTCCCTCCCCCCCACCCACTCAAATGTCCTCCCTCTCCCCCCCCCACCCACTCAAATGTCCTCCCTCGCCCCCCCACCCACTCAAAAGTCCTCCCTTCGCCCCCACCAACCCACTCAAATTTCCTCCCTCTCCCCCCCACCCACTCAAATTTCCTCCCTCTCCCCCCCACCCACTCAAATTTCCTCCCTCTCCCCCCACCCACTCAAATTTTCTCCCTCGCCCCCACCCACTCAAATTTTCTCCCCCCCCACCCACTCAAATTTACTCCCTCCCCCCACCCACTCAAATTTTCTCCCTCCCCCCCCACCTACCCAAATTTTCTCCCTCCCCCCACTCAAATTTTCTCCCTCTCCCCCCTCCAATTTCCTCCCTCCCTCTCCCCCACTCACTGAAATGTCCTCCCCCAACTGGCTGTCCCTGACACCCGGCGGGCACGCGAGGGAGCACTCTCCCTGGCTGAGTGCTTCCTCTTCAGCTCCCTCGCGCGTCGCGTACTGATGCCGGAGCCGGAAGATGATGTCATCTTCCGGCTCCGGCATCAGTATGGTGCGCGAGGGAGCTGAAGAGGAAGCACTCAGAGGAGAGTGCTCCCTCGCGCGCCCGCCGGGTGTCAGCAGGGCCAGCCTCTGGGGGGCCCTGAGGTGACCGGCTGCTGGGCCCCCCAGGAGAAGAGGCTGGCCCAGTGGGTACATACCGGGACCCCTGCGACCCGGTATGTACCCACTGAATGTGGGGCCCGGATGACCTGAGCAGTCCGGGCCCCCCAGGACCGCATGCCCCTGCCGGCTCTGCTTGGGGCCCCGGGCCAGCTCGGGGCCCCAAGCAGTTGCTTGTTTTGCCTGTCGGGTAGCGACGGGCCTGCCCAGATCTCAATCCGATGGAGCATCTGTGGGATAGGTAGGCACACACGCTCATCCTGCCCTTCCTCCCCGTGAAGCTGTTTTTGGCCATTCCCACATGGTATTGCAGAAATTCTCTAGTTCTGGCACAGACATGCGCACATGCTCATTCTGCCCCCCCCCTCCCAGCAAGGTAGTCTACGTACACTTTTACATACTGCCCTCTGCACCCTAGGGCTCCTACGAGGCTTGGGTTGATAACACATATTAATTTCAGGCACATACTGTAATAGCAATCTACCTAAGTCAGTACCAAGTAATACATTTGCAGGGATATTCACACCTACCCCCACATCTCTGAAACCCTTCCCCGCTCCCCAATCCAAATAAACTTGTGCCATTGGCACTACAAGATGTACTCCCCTAATTCCTTTAACTGCTAGAGTCTTGCCAGGAATTAAGTCCTCCTCTCTTTGCTCTGTCATTTATAAATGATCTGCCTAATGTATGCAAATCCTCAACTGTACACATGTATGCAGACGATACTGTAATCTACACTAGTAAACCCAATCTACCGCAGCTTGAGGCTGTGCTCCAAAATCAATTCACAGAGGTAGAAAGGTGGATAGCGGTTAACAAACTCTTCCTAAACACTGACAAAACTGTTACAATGATCTTTGGAACTGTACCTAAATTATGTAAACTGCAAAATCAACAACTATGTATGAGAACAAATTCAAATAGCACACTGACAGCAGTCTGTTCTTTTAAATATCTAGGTATGTTGCTAGACCCCAATCTATCCTTTGGCCTTCACATCTTCAAAACTTTACCCAAAACTAGGTGCCCTGTACAGAAACAAATCCTGCCCAAGTCCTACAATAAGGAAACAGATAGTGCAACAAATGCTAATGCCGGTCATTGGTTATGGGGATGTGGCTTATGCACCTGCATCGCCAACCCACCTTAATAAACTTCATACATTATATAATTCGTTCTGCCGCTTTGTACTAGAATGTAATGACTTTACCCACCACTGTGACATGTTAAACGAGCTAAACTGGCTGTCGCTAGAATCCCGACGCACTCTTCATCCCTCTAGCCTTGTGTTTAAGAGCATTTCTGGGAAGCGCCCACCCTACCTGAGTAGAATGCTCTCCCTGGCTGTTCCCACCTCCTATAACCTCCGATCCAGTACTAGCACGATATTTAGCATACCGCAATACAAAAATAAAGTGGCTCGATCCTCATTTTCCTACAGAGCACCGCAATTATGGAATAACCTCAGGGACACAGTCAAATCTTCATTCTAACTAAAATCTTTTAAGAGATCTATGGCATAATACCTCACCTGTCATGGTTGAATATACTTATTACCTGTTATGTATTAAATTTAGATATGTGTGTATGTATATAGTTTGTATATTGTATTTTTGTAATATTGTACACAGGACATACTTGAAAACGAGAGAAATATCAATGTATCCATCCTGGTAAAATATTTTATAAATAAATAATAAATGTGCTGGAACAACAAATCCAATCCATGGAAGCCCCACCTCACAACTTGCAGGACTTAATGGAATACTCCACTGCTTAAATACAAAATAAATAAATACAAAATCAGTGTTTAGCAGATATACCCCAAATGAAAACTTTTACATTTACCCATTGTATAGCGCTGTGGAATTTGTTGGCACTTTATAAATAATAATAATAATAATTATATCTCAAAACAGCTTGCAAAACCTGAGATTTGCAGGCTCTCCCCTTCTAACCTTCTTTTAGACATTCTGTGGCTGTCCAATCACAGACTTCCCAGTGCGCCTCAATGAGAAGTCTATGCAAGGCAGGTGTTCGGAGCAATTGCTGCCTCTTGTATTTAGCTCCACTGAGCTAACCAAACCAGGCAGGGCCGGACTGGGGATACAAAGCGCCCTGGAAAAAAAATCTATGCCAACCCCATTAGTCAGTGTGCCATGTATTATCACGTGTAATACGTAATGCTATTTCTTACCACCCCAGATGATTGTGTAATATATAAACACATTATATGTTTATATATTACTCATTAATATATATATATTCATTATGTGTTTATATATTACTCAATTATATATATATATATATATATATATATATATTCATTATGTGTTTATATATTATCCAATTATATATATATATATATATATATATATATATATATATATATATATATATATATTCATTATGTGTTTATATGTGTTTATATATTACTCAATCATCTGGGGTGGTAAGACATAGCCTTACATATTACATGTGATAATACACGGCACAATGTATATTTATTTTTCTAATATAAAATTTCAGGGTAAAACATTTAATTATACAGTAAGCATACTCACATGAAAACACAGACAATCTCACTGACACACACAAGCTCATTGATACACAACCTCATAGACAAACAATCTCACTGATATACATAAGCTCATTGACATAAAAACACAAGCTCACAGATACACACAAATAGGCTCACTGAAAGACAATCTCACTGACACACACAGACAAGCTTATTGGTATACACACACAAACGTAGTACAGACAAACCTTGACACGCACAAGCTTACTACAGACAAGCTCACTGTCACACACACACATATGCTCACTACAGACAAGCTCATTGACACACACAAACTCACTAAAGACAAGCTCACTGTCACACACATGCTCACCACAGACAAGTTCACTGACACACATGCTCCCTACAGAAAAGCTCACTGACACCCACATGCTCAATACAGACAAGCTCACTGACACACACATCCCCAACTCACTGACACACACACACATACATGCTCACTACAGACAAGCTCACTGACACACACAAACTCACTAAAGACAAGCTCACTGTCACACACATGCTCACCACAGACAAGTTCACTGACACACATGCTCCCTACAGAAAAGCTCACTGACACCCACATGACACCCACATGCTCAATACAGACAAGCTCACTGATGCACACATGCTCACTACAGACAAACTCACTGGGCACACATGCTCACTACAGACAAGTTTACTGGTGCTACATGCTCCCTACAACAAACTCACTGATGCACTCATGCTTCTTACAGACAAGCTCACTGATACACACTCACTACAGACAAGCTCACTGATGCACACACGCTTACTACAGTAAAGCCCACTGACACAAATTACAGTAGCCCAATTTAGGGCTGTCTTATCGGCCCCAGGTGCCAAGGCCGATAAGACAGCCCTTAATTGGGCTACTGTTATTCTGCTAGCAAGTGTTATAGGGGTCTGGAATGTCCTTTACATGATCTACTGCTAATGTCTTGAAGCCAGATACCACAGAACACATTCAGAAGTCTTGTGAAGTCCATGCCTCAACCCATCAGAGCTGTGTTGGCAGCATTAGGTGGACCTACATGATATTAGCCAGGAGGTTTTAATGTTGTGACTGATCAGTGCATGTACACTAATCCAGCCCTGTAAGTGGATAGGAAGCCCAAGATAAGCTGTTATAGCCCAGCCAGTTCCTGGATTATGTCCAGGAACCAGGAAGTGGTTCAAATCCCTATTTCCAAGAGTTTTTACAAAACATGGGGATTCTCCACCACCTGAAGCCCACCCCCTCCATGAGGATATCATAACGAGATGAATCACAAAACAAACAAAAGTATTTGTACATTGACTGTTTTGTTTGCTTAGTTATTCATTCATATGCCGTTCTGAAGATCTGATATCCTGGCTACCTACCACCCAAAATTCAGACGAGTCACAATTCATTTTATACATATATATCACATTGTCAATAGTAAGTAATTCTCCCCACCACCACCCCACCTATCCTCATACCCAGGGGGAAGCCATTTTCCCCTTTCCTACAAACCTTTCTCGATGTCCAATTGCATGATCTGCCCATTATTATGTCTATATTCTCTATAGTGATGTGACATCATCCTTATTCCCCGTAATTAATGGTTATTAATGCATAGATCATATCTGTGCAGACTAGGGTCCTAATATTGGTCTGCCTTAAAATTAGTGGGGGTTACACTCCCAAGCTGTATCTAATCACAGTATCTGATTTACTCTATACTCTAACACAATACTCTACACAGGGCCGTCTTAAGACATTATACTGCCTCGGTCCAATGATGAAATACTGCCCCCCAAAATAACACGCCCACCAAAAAACACACATACACACACTCTAATTGATTAGACACACTCTCACTGACAGACACCCACACTCTTACTGATTTAACAAACACATGTGCCATCCTCACACCTATAACACTATAATATACTGACATGCACCCATTCTCTGTACATTGCACACAGAGACCTACATGTACAGAAATATGCCACACACACTCACACCCGCCGGTGGTGCGAGCAGTTTGTGGGAGAGTGACAGTGTGTGGGGGCGGTGTGGAGTAAGGTGACTTTACGAGTGTCGTTGTGTGTGTTGGTGGCAGTATGGGGGGCAGTGTGTGTGTTGGTGACAGTGTGGGGGGGCTCTTTTAGTGAAAAGCCTTCCCACATTTAAATACCTTTTGTTTTTCTGTGAAAAGTTACGTGGTGGTCCAATGTGTCTCTCCCTGGTGGTCCAGTGTCCTCCCTGGTGGTCCAGTTACAGCTCTCCGATCTGCAGCTCTGCCGAGTGCATAGCTACAGACCATGTGATAGAGGTCTCACGAGCACCCAGAGCGTCGCCGTGGTATCATGCGGAGCTCACAATATCTCTATCACATGGTCTGCAGCTCTGCACTTGGCAGAGCTACAGACCTGAGGCACTGGGCTCTCTCCACACAGGTAGACTGATGCGAGGGGCCCGGCGGCATTCAAGGGAAGCCACCGGGCCCCATCATGGTGTCGGGGCAATGCTCATCAACCAAGGACTCAATAGGCGAGATAGGTGGCCGCGATGCATTGGGTCATATAATGACAGGGGCTGCAAAATGGTCCCACTGGCTCTTTACATGAACCACTACAATACACTAAACATTAACATAAACAGTCTCCTGAAAACATTCCCAAATCCATATTAATATTTCAATAACAGAGGTTTTTACTATCACTACAATGGCATTACTGTCCCGTCAAGGCAAACCTCTTAGATGTGTCCTACACTAATATTTCACCTTGCCGCTTTCGTCTAAATGGCACAATCTCTAATGAGATTATACTTATATGAATCCTTAATAGGACAAATACAACAGCACTATTATATGACTATTATATGTAACACGAAAGTAAATAAAAAACATAAAAACAAGCCCTTAGTTTGAGAGCAGTCCTTATTTGTGTATGTACCACAAAATATAACCTGTAATATAAAAGATACATAATGATGAAGTGTATTAAGAAGGGGGGGGGGGGGGAATGCCATCTCGGAGGTTCTGGAGACATTTCTAAACCAACAGAGCTCAGTTATAAATGAACCAATTTTTCTTGAAGTCAGCACTTTTATATAATAAGAGAAAAGGGACACTTTCTTAACCCCTGAAGCACATTAGCAAGCTGAAATGCTTTAGGAGTTTGGAGTGTTCCTTTAAAAAGAAAAAAATACAACAACAACATCACAAAACTGAATTTCAGTTACTGTTTTTATAATAAAGGACGTTACATCACATACCGCTGTAGTGATGCATGTAAATTAATATAGAAACTAAAATTGATTATATTGCTGAAAATATTTCAAAAATATAATGCATTATTTTTGTGGCGGAAATCATTACTTAAGTTTTACCTGAGATAAAATATCATGATATTTCATACAACATACTAAAATAGATATTATTAAAGACATTTATTTACAAGACCAGGAATTGACTAGAGAATTGACAAAAAAAGAAATTGCAAGAAATTTCAAATATTTGCCCAAAGTATGTAAATTGGAAACCTAGGAAAAATGTAGTGGTCCTCAGTTAAAAAATTTTTAATAAGATTTCAAATGATTTAATATTTTTGGATAAGCAATGCTATACTTTTTTATCAAGATAATCAAGAAATTATTATTATTATTATTTTATTATTTATAAATCAGATTTGCCATCAGATTCCGTAGCGCTGTACAATGGGTGGACTAACAGACATGTAATTGTAACCAGACAACTGGACGTACAGGAACAGAGAGGTGGAGGGCCCTGCTCAATGAGCTTACATTCTAGAGGGAGTGGGGTATAGTGACACAGAGGGTAAAAGTAGGGGTACGAAGTAGGATGTTAGAGAGCTTAGTAGGTAATTTTGACAGTTGCAGGAGAGGAGTCATGGAGGGTGGGGGATAAAAACCTGCTAACATTTCAACTGATATGCTTTCTTGAAGAAGTGAGTTTTCAATGATTTATTTTTTATTTTTTTGCAGTGCAAAGAAAAAACACAACATTCGCGAGGTACCCCAACGGCATTCCTCACACGGATTTTCAACATTTATAACAGTGGGGTTTCGAGGTTACGTGCACTTTTTTTTTTATATAGTTAATTATAGAGATGATGAATGTAGATCAACATATGAGACTTAGACATGCCATCAATAAACAGGCTTTACAATGCTGTGGCTAACATGTTATCAGATGCGTAAATGATTATCATAGTGTTGTAGATTGAGAGCGTGACAAGTTGCTTAAGTTACAGGATTTACAGGAGCCTTCCCCCCTATGTGCAGCCCAGGCCCTAAAAGTATTCCCACACAGTCCAGGCTTACCCAGACCCCTATTTGCATGGCCTTTAGCATGGTAGTGGTGAGTTCATCACGGTTGTTAATGGGTATGAATGCACTCCCTGTGTATGGTCTCTCTTCTGCTCGATCTTCCTCTGAAGGCTGCAGGAGTGCATGGGTGTCACGCTGGTCAGCAGGGTACATGGCTTTGTTTGGTGAGGGACCGGATAGCTGTGTCCGTCTCGTTGCCGCTGCGACCGGGGAAGGTTGGGCAGTGGTTTGGTTGCTGTGGGGGGTTTGCTGCATCGGGGGTTCTGTTCCACTGTGCATTGGTGGTCCCTGGCTGTGCCACTACTTCAGGTTCGCCTCCCTCGCCCGCCATTTTAGTAGCTGGGGCCCCACCAGGCCCGGGCGCTGTAGGCAGCGGGGACTGTCTCCTGGGACCAGGATGACCCCCGCCGGTCCAAAGGAGGGGGTAACGGGGCCCTTACCACGTGGCGTTGGAGCTCCGGAGGGAAACCACAGGGCAGGATAGCAAGGCGGCGGCCGTCAACCTTACTCACCGCCCGGGTAGGCCTCATGTGCTGCTTATCCCTTTCAGGGTTTGTTATGCTCGTTTTCATAGAGGCTTCAGCACTGGTACCCCTTCGCCCGCAGGACAGTTGCTTCCAGACTGCGGATGGGTGAGTCTGAGGCTTTTCATAGCCATTAACATCAGTGGTCCGCAGGAGCTCGCCTTGGATGCGACCTCTCGGCATGGCGGTCCGGCCCTGTCCCCTTTCAATGATTTTTTTAATGAGTGGAGACTGGGTAAAATTCTTACGGAGAAAGGAAGGGAGTTCCACAGAAGAGGTGCAGCCCTGGAAAAGTCTTGGAGGCGAGCGTTAGAGGTGGGAGTATGGACAGAGGATATACGTAGGTCTTTGGCAGAGCGTAGGGGCCCTGAGCAGGAGATACATTTTAAATTAAACATAATTTGCAGTATGTGTAAACATTAGGTGACTCTTTACAGGAAGTGTTTAGGAAGGCTGTGTAAGTCACATGCAGGGAGGTATGAGTAGGGCTGCATAAACAAAATGATTTAACTCCTAAATGGCAGAGAACTGAGCAGTGAAAATGCAGGGGCATGTTCTTTACACCAAAACCGCTTCATTAAGCTAAGTAAGTTGTTTTGGTGACTATAGTGTCCTTTTAATAAGATTGTTTTTCCTTTGATTTTTATAACAGTTGGCGATTTATGGAATATAGACACCTAGAAACAAACATTCTGTGTAACTGTACAAATGAATATTTGTCTTTTAAATTGTCTCTGAAAATCTATCATTAAGAGGTTCATATTTTGGTAACATCAAAAGAAACGTGGACAGGCATAGACAGACTTCAGAGATTCCCAAAATAGTATATTCACTGCAAAAAAAAAAATGGTCTGGTTGTTTCAAAATATCAATAAAATGCAGAAAAGAAAAAGTTGTAAAGCTCAGTCAGTTATATGTTGGATACTCGTTGCTTAAGCTTGTGTCAGTGGAGTCATCACTTTAACAGCTCCTGATAGCCACAGGCTGAGCCCTTACACTTTGGTGGCCGCTAGGATGGCTTATAACTGGTACAACCAAAACACATCAAAGAACCAGATAAACAACAGTACACTCGACACGCAGAGTAGATGGAACTCTGAAAGAAGCAGGATCAACAGGACCAACAAACTGGAAGTTCTTGATAGAGAAGCAATATAACAACTGGACTTGAGGCATTCACTTATGTGGATCTATTATAAAATAATAAACAGATAAACTGCGGTATATATACTGGTTTATTTTACATATTTGAAAAAATAAATAAATACAGGTTTCCTTTAAGTTAACCAAACTGGGTCGAACGCTGCACGTATACATTTTTTAATTCTTGAGATGCAAGTCCAAAGAACATCAGAAGAAAGACAGTTTTTCCTTTTCAGACAAAAAAAAATGTCTGTGTGCCAGCTGATATTGAAGGAGGTAACCGGTTTCAGCAAAGTGTGTGAGTTCACTGAAAGTAGCATAGTAGATCTGCACTTTGCATTCACTGCAGTCACAAAGAACAAAAGAGGAGTGGGACTTTAAATGCTCTAAGTGCCGAGTCCCAAGATGAAAACTATATATTTATATACATTTTTGACAACTGAATACAATGTTGAGAAGGAAAAAAAGAACCCTAGGCCAGACCACTGAAAGGCACCAGAGGATTTATGGGAATACAATGTTGCATACAATATTGATTTTTATAGCTATATTATAATTATTTTATCTGGTGACCGAGGGCTCCCAATTGTAGATAAGAGTAATATTTTTCTGCCTGCATTTGTCAACCAAACACAATTTGCTAAATGCTTTTTAGGTGACAATTCAGACTGGACGTGACCAGCTATGTTTTAACGTTAAATACAGAATGTTAATTAAATTATTGAAATTAAAATAAGAAATTAAAATAATTTTCGCAGCTAAATTTCCTGTATTAGACTGGGTGTCCAGCTTTTGCAATGATGTCCATCCAGACCAGGAAATGTCTCAGCCAATCAGGTGGCTCTCATTCTGTTCATTAGAATCTGCATGTACCTAATGAATCCCTGCCCGGCAGAGAGATATGGGATCTCTGGTTCAGCACTCAGTAGCAATTCCTTTCCTTCCATCCGATCAGCCTCCTTACAGTTAAGATTCACTAAAATCACTTGCTGTATCAAATGTGCATTCATACCTCCCAACATTGGGAGGTAAAGGATCGAGAGGGCTGGCCACGCCCTTGACGGGGAGTTCTGCTTTAAGAGGGCAGCGGATCTGCTCACTGAATAAGCGTGCCCAGTGGTAGATTTGGTTTTGTGCTGCCCTAGGCCTGACAGACACACGCCCTTACTGATGTTTACACTGACAGATACACAGTCATTGGCACACACACAGTTTAACAACATACACTTTCACTGAAACACGCACACTCATTGAAAGACATAGACTCTCACTCATTCACAATTACACTAACTCAAAGTTACACACACTCACTGACAGACACACACACATTCACCGACAGGCAAACATGCACACTCACTGACAAACACATATACACTTTCACTGACAAACACATATATACACTCACTGACAAACACACCTACCGTTTCACTGACAAACATACATACACACTCACTGAAAAACACTCATACACACTGACAAACACATATACACTCTCACTGACAAACACATACACACTCTCACTGACAGACACACACTCATATTCACTGATGGACACACACACATTCACCGACAGACAACCATACACATTCACTGACAAACACATACACACTCTCACTGACAAACATACATACATTCTCAATGACAAACACACACACACACACACACTCTTACTGACAAACAAACATACACTCTTTGACAGACACACATACAAACTCACTGACAAACACATTTACACTCTTACTGAAAAACACACATACACACTCACCGACAAACACTTATAGACTCTTACTGACAAACACACATACACTCTTACTGACAAACACACATATACTCTTTGACAGACACACATAAAAACTCACTGACAAACACATATACACTCTTACTGACAAACACACATACATACTTATTGACAAACACATACACTCTTTGACAGGCACACATACAAACTCACTAACAGACATACACAAAATGTATTTATTTTTTAAAATTTCACTCCACCCAGCCTCCCTACCTTGGGGAGTACTGGCATAGAGTCTCAATTTCACTGGGGTCCAGTAAGGCTGCTGGGCTGAGCGGTTTGGTGTGCGGTGAATGCAGGCAGCGAGGGAGCTCTGACCTTCCTGCTCAGCTCTCTTGGGTGCCTCTTAGTGATGCCAGAGCGCGAGGGAGCTGAGCTGGAAGAGCTCGGGAGAGAGTGCTCCCTCGCCGCCCACCTCCTACTTGAGTACATGTCAGCCTCAGGGAGCCCTAAGGTGGCCAGCTGGCCAGCTTCTGTGTCCCCTAGGACAAGAGGCTGACATGGAATCTGCCAGGGCGTTTGGGTGGCAGTTATTGTTGCCGCCCCCCTGAAAGTGCCGCCCAAGGCAAATGCCTTGTCAGCCTCGCACTAAATACAGTGTTGAGCGTATCAGCCTGGCATGACGCTAATGGTTGGCCCTAACACAGACAACTTGCTCTCTGCATGGTCCTAGTAACCACCGCACAGGAAGAGTGTGTGTAATAATTAGCTCACGCTGTACTGCCTTGGGACAATTCCCTGGCCTCCTCAGATGCAAAAAAACAGAGGGAACAAAATTGGAATGTTGGGACTGGGTCCAAAAAAATGCCCTATCCTACTAAAAGGGAAACAGTTGGGAAGTCTGTTTATGCATACAATCACAACTCAAGAGAGTTACGAACTGGAACATTAAGTGCATGGCTTACAAATATTTACATGGGCTTAGCAGGAAATATAACTACGTCCTATTCTGAGATCTGGCACCAAATGGGCAAGCTTACATCTGCAGTAATTATTACAAATTGCCAAAGAGACCATGGGAGGGGACCTTCTTGCATCCAAAGGGAGCAGGAAGCATACATTGTTTTGGTACTTGGAGAGTCTTTTTAAGGCAAACCTTGTTTATTGGCTTATTGTCGATCTTCACTCTTCGGTAGTATTTCTTATTTACATTAATTGCAGTTGGGCAAAACCTTGATGTGTGTATTTAGCAGTATGAAACAAAAGGAGAGCTCTTAACAGAATTAAGTAAAAGCTCCACAGTTTTCAAATTCGAAATTATCCAGTGTTTCTATAACAAAATTTAGAATGTATATTATATTGCTCCGTTCATTTCTGATTTATCATATCCTTCTCCCCATGCCACCCATGGTGTGATGTTGTGGGTGGACCACCACCTGTAATTTGTTTAATTATTATTTTATGTAGTTTTTGCTTTAGAAGACATTCAGGTCCTGATAACCCCAACATTTGGCTTTTAGCTAAAAGTTAGAGGTAATGTTGCAATCTAATAGCCTTTAGAGAATTGCCAGCTTGGAGATATTTTTTTCCCCAAGACTGCTATTTCATCTTGTGTAAGTCAGCAGCAAACCCAGTGCAACTCAACCTTTTGATAAGAGATCCCATAGTGTTTATTCATTAACTACATCGCTCCCAACAACATGTATACTTGTGATAACTCTTGATTTGCATTTCACAGCGATGCAAATTTGAATGTATCCTATTAAGCTCCAGTTACTTTCACCTTTGCTCCAGGGCTGGTTTTCACCCTGCAGAGAAACAAATTCTTTTGCTAAGGCACCATTCGGTCCATTTTCATATCTGTAGATAAACTAGCACGTGCATCCCTACTCCTACATTCTGTATAGCAATTATTGTAGCCGAAACGTCATGACAGAATCCTAGAGAAGGGCCCTTTAAACACAATAGTGTGAGGATAGGGGATGAAATGGGGTTACAGGTTGTAGTGGGGGTATTGGGGCAGTAATTGGTGATTAGGGCTTTATTGTATGGGAGCTGTAATGGGATAAGGGCAGTAAGTGAGGGGTAGGGGCTGTAGTGGGAGATTGTGGCTGTTGTGGGGTATAAATGAAGTAGTTGAAAGTTAGGGGATGTAGTGGGGAGTTTGAGGCTCAAGTGGGGTTTTTAGAATTTGTAGTTCTGTGTTAGAAGACATAATGTGGGGACAACGGGCTTTAGTAGGTGTTGGGGTAGTAGTATGGATAGACACAGTAGGGAGGTTTAAGGGCTACAGCGGGAGGTTAGGGGCTGTAGTGGGGGTTTTGGGGCAGAGAGATTAGGGCAGTAGTGGGAGATTGTGGCAGTAGAGGAATAGGGGCAGTAGTAGGGGGTTAGGGGCTATAGTGGGAGACAGGGGCTGCAGTGGGGTATAAATGCAGTAATTGGGAGTTAGGGGCTTTAGTGGAGTAAGTGTCTGTATTGGGGGCTGTAGTGGGGGGTAGGAGCCTAAGTAGTGGGTATGAAAATGCAGCGTGGGAATTAGGGGTAGTACTGGAAGATAGGGGCTTAAGTGATGTTACAGACTTTAGTGGGGGATTGAGGCAGTAGTGGGTGTTAGGGCAGGAGTTGGGGATAGGGGCTGTAGGGAGGGTTATGGGCTGTAGTGAGGTATAAAGGCATTGGTGGCAAGTTAAGGAATGTAGTGGGGAGTAGGAGCTGAAGTGGGAGTTAGAAGATATGGGGCTGTAGAGGGGGATATGGGCATTAGTGGAGTTTATGAGCAGTGGTTGGGGCTAGGGGGAATATTGGGGTTAGTGGCAGCATTGAGAGTTAGAGGCAGTAGTGGGGGTTTAGGTGCAGTAGTTGGGGTTTAGGTGCAGTAGTGGGGTGTTAGGTGGTGTCATGGGGCAGATGAGGGGCTTTAATAAAAATTTTTTAAAAATGCTGTGGAGCTCTGTTATGCACTCAAGTACCCAAACAATATGGAGTACCTTAAAATGAGGGACATTATGATAGAAAAGAGGGATTTGGACCCAAAATAGGGACACTTGGGAGGTATTGAATTTGACAACATAGACCAGTGGTAGGTAGCCTTCTGCACACCAGATGTTGTGGACTACATCTCCCATAATCCTGTTACATTCATAGGGGAGATGCAGTCCACAATATCTAGAGTGCCAAAGGTTACCTATAGGAGACCTAGACCATCACTGGTCCTATTAAAGATTAAACAGAGATCTCTAGGTTCACTGGGTGAATATCAGTAAGAATGCGATGGTGCACACATAAATGATATAATTAAATCAACGAGGGTTACTTCATGCATTATGTTCTACTGAGAGCTGCAGAAGGCTCTGGAGATCACCGAAGTCATGAAATTCTGAAACCTGCTTGTTCGTTCTGTAGTGTTCTGTAGCAGTGTGATTTCGAAAGCTGAGAGTTCTTGTTTACTCGTCTCCTCTGTTCATTTTGCAGTCTGTAGGCTGCAGTCGGTGAGTTTAAACTCCAAGAGGAGCCCTGAGTCACAAGCTTTCTCTCTGAGCAAATGTCAAGATATGTTAGTTCTGCAATCTCCCTCTACACACACAGAGCACTTTTCAATTTTCTCGCGCTATCATTTCAGTTGGTTTCCGAGGAGCAAATCACAGGTCTCAGACAAAGCAAAAATGTATGTTCTTAGCTTAAGTGCAGGAACGTCTCAAGTTAAATGTGATTTTATGGTTCTTTCTCTCAGTGGAATATATCTTTTTATTAAGTGATAAAAAAAATGACAAAGTATTTACGTGAGAAAATAATTCAAGCAATGAATTTCCCAAACTCCCTAAACTAATTACCTCTATTTTTTTTAAAAGGCTAAATAATACCTATTCGCAGTGTCAGTGTCTAAATTGCTGTAAAAGTACTATGTCATTGTAATTCACTAAATTCAACATATATTTAGGAAGCTACCAATGAGTAAAGAGAAGGTTTGAGCCATTCATTTCCAGCTTTTTTTTTTTTTTTTTCTAATTTAGCATTTGAGGTTGCCCCTCACAAAAAAATAGGAATCTCCCTTTTTATTTAGGGAACATGTAACATTTTCTATGTCATACTTTTTTTCCGGGGGGGTTGGGGGGAATAGAGTTGGTGAGTTAGGCAAAATAAATGTAAGATGTTAAAGGACCACTCTAGGCACCCAGACCACTTCAGCTTAATTAAGTGGTCTGGGTGCCAGGTCCTTCTAGGGTTAACCCATTTTTTCATAAACATAGCAGTTTCAGAGAAACTGCTATGTTTGTGAATGGGTTAAGCCTTCCCCTATTTCCTCTAGTGGCTGTCTCATTGACAGCCGCTAGAGGCGCTAGCGTGATTCTCACTGTGAAAATCACAGTGAGAGCACGCAAGCGTCCATAGGAAAGCATTATGAATGCTTTCCTATGTGACTGGCTGAATGCGCGCGCAGCTCGTGTCGTGCGTGCGCATTCAGCCGACGGGGCGGAGAAGAGGAGGATCGGAGGAGGAGAGCTCTCCGCCCACCGCTGGAAAAAGGTAAGTTTTAAACACTTTCCCCTTTCTAGAGCCCGGCGGGAGGGGGTCCCTGAGGGTGAGGGCACCCTCAGGGCACTCTAGTGCCAGGAAAACGAGTATGTTTTCCTGGCACTAGAGTGGTCCTTTAATGGAATGAGTTGTGGCCAGTTACTACGATATGCTCTTCTTTGCATTCCCTTTTGTGAGTTGTATTTAGTGTTCCTCTTTCTACATTTATATAGCGTATTCGTCCGTGAGATTTGTATTTTTCCATTTTGCAGTGTGTTTTTTAACTGTACTCAGGTGTACACCAAATACCAATCCATGTATTAGCACGCAGTATAGTTAGAATACATGTCTAGGAGTCTTGATACATAACGGTACGATGTCTATAATTGAATCTGTTTCAATGCAAATTATACATGCAATGTATTACATGCTTATTTCTGTCGAAATGAATGCTCCTTAATTAAAACTAAAAAAAGTTATAAAGTAAAAAATAAAGAAGCGGCCCTGCTGTTCTATATTTTCTGCTACATATCTGAGGACCTAATGATCTAAGCCCTGGCCTTCACCTTGCATTATACTCAGTGAGAACCTTTTCACATAATTACTTGGATTACTCTATGATGACCTTCCAGGCTTGTCCCAGGTTATTAAATAGAAAACCAAACACACTCAAACCCCACACTGAATACTATTCTAGCAACCTTAGTTTTCTACCATTACCTTTTGTGTCACTATACCCCACACTATACCCCGCAACCTCTAAGCTCATCGAGCAGGGCCCTTAACCGCACTATGTCAGGATCGGGACAGGGATCCAACACGCAGAGTACAAACAGTAGCCAGATACGTATACCGGACCTTAGAATGGCCGGACTAACGTAAGTAGTACAGTAGAGAATGGTCAAAGACAAGCCGAGGTCGAGGGTAACAGAAGACAGGTAAGCGGTAGACAAGCCGAATCAAGGGTAACAGAGATAAGCAGAGAAGAGCAAACAAGCCGGGTCAAAACCAAAAGGGATAACTAGAAAACACGAGCACTGAGTGACTAGAACAAGCTAGAACCACGACAGGGCAATGAGCTAATGAAAGAAGCACTGTTAAATGCCCTGTTCAGATAAGTAGACACACCTCCGACGAGTCCTGATTGGTCCTGAACCAATTGAGTGACAGGTCGTTCCGGGTTGACGTCCTGACGTCGACTTCCGGGCGTCATGCTATAAAAGGGAGTCACTCCCTCGCGGCCGGCTTTGCATGACCGGATGGACCGCGAGAAAGAGGGAAATCAGGCCGTCCGGATGGATGAACGACTAAGTCTCTACCTCTCTCGGAGGTAGAGACCTCAGGTACCCTGACAGTACCCCCCCTCTCAGATACGCCCACCGGGCGGAAGGAACCAGGACGAGAAGGGAAGCAAGAGTGAAATGCCCTGCGGAGACGGGGAGCATGAACATCCTCCTGAGGTACCCAACTTCTCTCCTCAGGACCATATCCTTTCCAATCGACCAGATATTGTACTCTCCCCCGGGAAATTCGAGAATCGACGATGGAATTGACCTCATACTCCTCCTGACCCTCCACCTGAACAGAGCGAGGAGGGGCGATCGTGGAGGAGAATCTGTTACAAACTAGTGGTTTCAGCAACGAAACATGGAACGAGTTAGGAATGCGTAAGGTAGTAGGCAAAGCTAGACGATACGCAACTGGGTTAATTTGAGCCAACACCCTGTAAGGTCCAATATACCGAGGAGCGAACTGCATGGAAGGCACTTTTAACCGAATGTTTCTAGTACTTAACCATACTCTATCGCCTGGAACAAACACCGGTGCTGCCCTTCTACGTTTGTCAGCGTGTTTTTTCACCAGCATAGAATTGTGCAGAAGAATTTGTCGAGTCTGGTCCCACAACTTCCTTAAATTGGCAACATGGACATCAACCGACGGTACCCCTTGGGAAGAAGACTCCGAAGGAAGAATGGAAGGATGAAAGCCATAATTCATGAAGAAGGGGCTAGAATGCGTAGAATCACAAACGAGATTGTTGTGTGCAAACTCCGCCCAAGGAATCAAACCGACCCAATCGTCCTGGTGTTCAGAAACGAAACAACGTAGATATTGTTCAACCTTTTGGTTGGTGCGTTCAGCAGCTCCATTGGACTGAGGATGGTAGGCAGAAGAAAAATTCAATTTGATGCCTAGTCGAGAGCAGAAGGATTTCCAAAAACGGGAAACAAATTGGGAACCTCTGTCAGATACAATTTGGGAAGGTATCCCATGTAAACGGAAGATCTCCCTAGCGAATATCTCTGCTAATTCGGGCGAAGATGGGAGTTTAGGTAAGGGAATGAAGTGAGCCATCTTAGTAAATCTGTCCACCACAGTGAGGATAACAGTCTGCTTTTTAGAGATAGGCAAATCAACAATGAAGTCCATAGCCAAACAGGACCATGGCTTTTCAGGAACCTCTAAAGGGTGCAGAAATCCGCATGGGAGCGAATGAGGTTGCTTATTCTTGGTACAAACTTCACACGCCCCGATGAATTCTTTAATATCTTTACGTAAATCAGGCCACCAGAAATCTTTAGAGATCAAAGCATACGTCTTGCGAAGGCCAGGATGCCCAACCACCTTGCTGTTATGGAAACAGCGTAACACTTCTAGTTGGAGAGTGGTGGGAACGAAGTGTCGATCCCCAGGAGTCTGTTTGGGCGCAAGATGCTGTAATTTCATGATCTCAGTAAGCAACGGAGAGTGAATCCTGAGATTCGTGTTAGCGATGATGTTACCCTTAGGAACTATCGAGGAAAGGACTGGCTCAGTTATAGTGAACGGTTCATATTGACGAGACAAAGCATCGGCTTTAGAGTTCTTAGAACCAGGTCTATAAGTAAGTACATAATTAAAGTGAGTGAGGAACAAGGACCAACGAGCTTGCCTGGCGGACAGGCGCTTAGCCTCCCCAATATAAGACAAGTTCTTATGATCCGTTAAAATAGTAACAGGGTGTAATGTCCCTTCTAGTAAATGTCTCCACTCCTTTAAAGCCTTAATGACCGCTAACAGTTCCCTATCGCCGATGTCATATCTGCTTTCAGGCCCAGATAATTTCTTAGAGAAGAAACCACAAGGGTGTAACGGTTTGTCCACCCCTAACCTTTGAGACAGAACAGCACCAACTCCCGTCTCAGAGGCATCGACCTCGAGTAAGAACGGCAGAGTCGTATCAGGGTGGACTAGAATGGGAGCAGAAGCAAAAAGTTCTTTGAGAGTCTTGAAAGCAACAAGAGCCTCAGTAGACCAAGTCTTAGTATCAGCCCCTTGTTTGGTCATATTGGTAATAGGCGAGATGATAGAAGAGTATCCCTTAATGAAGCGCCTATAATAGTTGGAAAAACCAATAAACCTCTGAATAGCCTTGAGTCCTTTAGGCAACGGCCAATCTAAAATAGATTGGAGTTTGTCAGGGTCCATTTTAAAGCCTTCCCCAGAAATCACGTAACCAAGAAAGTCTATCTGCGACTGGTCAAAGCTGCATTTCTCCAATTTACAGTATAGACCATGTTGCAGAAGTTTGTGTAGTACCTTTCTGACTTGTCTATGGTGAGTCTCAATCTCCCTAGAGTGTATCAGTATGTTGTCCAGGTAGACAATAACACAATCATGTTGAAACTCCCTAAGTACCTCATTAATCAAATCCTGAAATACTGCAGGAGCATTGCAAAGTCCAAATGGCATAACTGTGTATTCATAATGGCCATACCGAGTATTGAACGCCGTCATCCACTCGTGTCCATGCTGGATTCTCACCAAATTATATGCCCCTCTGAGATCTAATTTGGTGAAGATTTTGGAGCCCTTAAGACGATCAAACAACTCGGTAATCAATGGGATAGGATAGGCATTTCTGATAGTTATTTTATTCAAACCTCGGTAATCAATACAAGGCCTCAGCGTGCCATCCTTCTTTTTAACGAAAAAAAACCCAGCCCCGGCAGGAGAAGAAGACCTCCTAATGAATCCTTTCTCTAAATTCTCACGAATATATTCCTCTAGAACAGAGTTCTCCTGAACAGATAAAGGATATACATTACCCCTCGGGGGCATAGTACCAGGTAGAAGCTTAATTTTACAATCAAATGACCTGTGTGGAGGTAATGAATCGGCATTCTTCTTGTCGAATACTGCCTTTAAGTCTTGGTACAGGGACGGTATCTGTTTCTCTGTGGACTGAGTAGAACTACCTGGTGTATTAATATTAGCCAATGGAGAAACCTTGCGTAAACACCTCTCCTGGCAGCTCTGACCCCACGAGAGTATCTCCCCTAACTCCCAATCGATAATAGGGTTATGTCTCTTCAACCATGGATACCCCAGAACTATGGGAACAGAAGGGGACGAAATGAGCATAAGAGATAAATTCTCCACGTGTAGGATACCAACATTTAAGTTAATGGGTATGGTCTCACGAAAGATAACGGGGTCCAGTAATGGTCTACCATCTATGGCCTCAACGGCCAAGGGTGTCTCCCTGTCAGGGTACCTGAGGCCTCTACCTCTAAGGGAGGTAGAGACTTGGTGGTTTATCCGTCCAGGCGAGCTGTTTCCTCCGTTCCTCGCGGTTCATCCAGCCACTTAAACACCGGCCGCGAGGAATCCACATCCTTTTCTAGCAGGACGCTCAATACGTGACGTCATGACGCTATCACGAGCGACCTGTCACTCAAGTGTCCGATATCCAATCGGCACTTGTCAGAGGCGTGCTTACCATCCGGAGCCAGGGTATTTAAGCTTACTTCTCTCTTCAGCTCATTGCCCTGTCGTGGTTCTAGCTTGTCTAGTCACTCAGTGCTCTGGTATTCTAGTTTACTCTATTTGGTTTTGACTCGGCTTGTTGTACTACCCTGCTTCTCTGTTCTCCCTTGACCCGGCTTGTCTCTCGCTTATCTGTCTTCCCGTTCCCTCGACCCCGGCTTGTCTCTGACTATTCTCTATTACTCTCGGTACGTTAGTCCGGCCATTCTAAGGCCCGGTATACGTACCTTTCCACTCTTTGTACTCTGCGTGTTGGATCCCTGTCCCGATCCTGACATTACGACAGGGCCAATGGATCCTGCAGGTACAAACAGTCAGCTTGGTTCTTCTGATCCCAGGTTTGACGCCATGGAGCATAGGATGGATCAGATGGCTCTAGCACTACAGGCACTTTTGTCTCGTGCTAGTAACCCACCTGAGGAGACACGTACTCCTTCTATTTCTCCTGCAGTCTCAGGTCTAGAGGTAGCCACTGTAGGTGCTTCTTCCCGTATTACCCCACCAGTACGTTATGGCGGGTCACCGGAGAAGTGCCGTGGTTTTCTGAACCAGATTAGCATCCATTTCGAATTACAACCCCGCTCTTATCCTACAGATAGAGCGAAGGTTGGATTTGTTATTACTTTACTCATTGAGAAAGCTCTGAGATGGGCCAATCCTTTATGGGAGAATGATAATCCACTAGTCTATAATTATAATGCCTTTGTAGCTGCGTTTAGAAGAACTTTTGACCCTCCTGGTAGAAAGGTCAATGCAGCTAGATTACTGTTGCGCCTTAGACAGGACAATCAAACACTTGTGGACTATGCACTAGAGTTCAGGTCCTTGGCGGCAGAAGTTAAGTGGAACGAACAGGCTTATATAGATGTGTTTCTGAATGGGTTATCAGATGTAATTCTTGACGAGGTCGCTACTAGAGAACTCCCTGAGAATTTGGAGGATTTAATTTCTTTTATATCTCGTATTGATGAACGCATAAGAGAGAGGCAGAACACTCGAGATAGGACCCGTAGACCCTCCTTTAAACTAGCGCCTACCTTTCAAAATTCTGAGTTCGAGGACTTACGTATTTCTGAACCTATGCAGATAGGCAGTACTCATCTCACAGAGAGAGAGAGACAGTACAGAAGAAGGGAGGGTTTATGTATGTATTGTGGAGTCAGAGGACATTTACGCCTAAATTGTCCTAATCGTTCGGGAAACGCTCGCACCTAAGTTTCTCTAGAGGACAGGCCTTGGGTGTTTCTACTTTGTCCTCTATTCACAACTACAAAGAGTTCAGGCTTCTGTTACCCGTTTCTTTGAGGTGGGAGAAGGGAGTAGTAAAGACTATGGCACTAATCGATTCTGGAGCTGCTGAGAGCTTTATAGATCAGGGTTTTGTTGCCAAGCATGCTATCCCATCCCAGTTAAAAGAGACACCACTGGCTGTTGAGGCCATCGATGGTAGACCGTTACTTGAGCCTGTTATTTTCCATGAGACCATACCGATTAACTTAACTGTTGGCATCCTACATAAAGAGGATATATCCTTAATGCTCATTTCTTCTCCGTCTATTCCCATAGTCCTGGGGTACTCCTGGTTGAGGAGACACAACCCTATTATTAATTGGGAGTCAGGGGAGATAGTTTCGTGGGGAAAGAATTGTCAAGAAAAATGCTTGCGGAAGGTCTTACCTCTCGGATTAACTAACACATCGACTACCTCTGACAATCCTACAGAGACACAAATTCCGCCTCAGTATCTAGATTTAAAGGCAGTATTTGACAAAAAGAAAGCCGATACCTTACCCCCACACAGGTCCTTTGATTGCAAAATTAACCTACTCCCTGGTACCATGCCTCCCAGAGGTCATGTATACCCATTATCTACGAAAGAGAACTCAGTTCTAGAGGAGTATATTCACGAGAATTTAGACAAGGGATTCATCAGGAGGTCCTCCTCCCCTGCCGGGGCTGGATTTTTTTTTGTTAAAAAGAAAGATGGTTCTTTGAGACCTTGTATTGATTATCGAGGCTTGAATAAGATAACCATTAAAAATGCCTACCCGATTCCCTTGATCACCGAACTCTTCGATCGTTTGAAGGGCTCTACAATTTTCACCAAGTTAGACCTCAGAGGGGCATATAACTTGGTGAGAATCCAGCAGGGACATGAGTGGATGACGGCATTCAATACTCGCTATGGTCACTATGAATATACGGTTATGCCTTTTGGGTTATGCAATGCACCAGCGGTATTCCAAGATCTGATAAATGAGGTTCTTAGGGAATTTCAGCAAGAGTGCGTCATTGTATACCTAGATGATATACTTATACATTCTAGTGAGATTGAGACTCATCACAAGCAAGTCAGGAGGGTTTTGCACAAGCTTCTTCAGCATGGTTTGTACTGCAAGTTGGAGAAATGTAGCTTTGATCAAACCCAGGTAACCTTTCTCGGCTATGTGATCTCTGGGGAGGGATTTAAGATGGATCCGGTTAAACTCCAGTCCATTCTAGAGTGGCCTTTACCCAAAGGTCTTAAAGCCGTACAGAGATTTATTGGTTTTTCCAATTATTATAGGCGCTTTATTAAGGGCTATTCTTCAATTATCGCACCTATCACTAATATGACCAAACAGGGGGCTGATACTAAGAATTGGACTACTGAAGCTCTTCTTGCGTTCAAAACTCTCAAGGAGCTTTTCGCTTCCGCTCCAATTTTAGTTCACCCCGACACTTCCCTGCCTTTTCTGCTTGAGGTAGACGCATCAGAGACTGGTTTAGGTGCTGTTCTATCTCAAAGGTTGGGGGTTGATAAACCATTACATCCATGTGGATTTTTCTCTAAAAAATTGACCGGTACTGAAAGCAGATATGACATTGGTGACAGAGAATTACTAGCGGTTATCAAGGCTTTGAAAGAGTGGAGACATTTATTGGAAGGTACATTACATCCTGTTACCATTCTAACTGACCACAAAAATTTGTCTTATATCGGAGAGGCTAAGCGGTTGTCCTCCAGGCAGGCTCGTTGGTCGTTGTTTCTTACCCATTTCAATTACGTTCTGACTTACAGACCTGGGTCAAAGAATTCTAAAGCCGATGCGCTATCTCGCCAATATGAGCCCTCTGCTTCAGTTGAACCACTTATGTCCTCCATTGTACCCAAATGCAATATTATTGCTAATACCAGTCTCAAAATTCATTCTCCGCTACTTGACCAGATCTTGAAGTCACAACATCTAGCTCCCGGAAACACTCCTGAGGGAAGAAACTTTGTTCCTCCTGAACTTCAACTGGAGCTCTTACAATGTTTTCACGAAAGTAAAATAGCTGGTCATCCTGGTATTCGCAAGACATACTCTTTGATATCCAAGGATTTCTGGTGGCCTTCACTTCGAAAAGATATTGAGGAGTTCGTCGCAGCTTGTGAAACTTGTGCCAAGACTAAACTACCTCATGCATCTCCATGTGGCCTGTTACACCCCTTGGACATTCCTGAGAAACCTTGGTCCTGTTTGTCCATAGACTTTATCGTTGATTTGCCTGCTTCCAAGAGACAGACTGTTATTCTCACGGTGGTGGATAGATTTACTAAGATGGCCCATTTCGTGCCATTACCTAAACTTCCGACTTCTCCTGAATTGGCGGAGATTTTTGCAAGAGAGGTTTTTCGCCTACATGGGATCCCTTCGGAGATTGTTTCTGATAGAGGCTCTCAATTTGTCTCACGTTTCTGGAGATCCTTTTGTTCTCAAATGGGCATCAAATTGAACTTCTCCTCGGCCTATCACCCTCAGTCTAACGGAGCTGCTGAACGTACCAATCAAAAGATCGAACAGTATCTGCGTTGCTTTGTTTCCGAACACCAGGACGATTGGGTCGGTCTGATTCCTTGGGCGGAGTTCGCACACAATAACCTTGTTTGCGATTCAACTCGCTCTAGCCCTTTCTTCATGAACTATGGCTTTCATCCTTCGATTTTTCCTTCGGTTTCCTCTTCTCAGGGGATACCGTCGGTTGATGATCATGTCGCCAACCTGAAGAAATTATGGGATCAGACTCGGCAAATTCTGTTACATAGTTCCTCGTTGTTCAAGAAACACGCTGACAAGCATAGAAGAGCGGCTCCTGTTTTTGTTCCTGGGGATAGGGTATGGTTAAGTACTAAGAATATTCGACTAAAAGTTCCATCTATGAAATTTGCTCCTCGCTACATAGGCCCTTACAGGGTTCTCACTCGTATCAATCCGGTTGCGTATCGCCTTGCTCTGCCACCTGCCTTACGCATTCCTAACTCTTTTCATGTCTCCTTGTTGAAACCTCTTATTTGCAACAAATTCTCCTCTAAGGTCTCCTCGCCTCGTCCTGTTCAGGTGGAGGGTCGGGAGGAGTACGAGGTAAGCTCCATCGTTGATTCCAGAATTTCAAGGGGAAAATTGCAATATCTGGTCAACTGGAGGGGATATGGTCCTGAGGAGAGGAGTTGGGTACCTCAGGAGGACGTTCATGCTTCTCGCCTTCGCAGAGCATTTCACCTCCGCTTCCCATCTCGCCCCGGTTCCTTCCGCCCGGTGGGCGTATCTGAGAGGGGGGGTACTGTCAGGGTACCTGAGGCCTCTACCTCTAAGGGAGGTAGAGACTTGGTGGTTTATCCGTCCAGGCGAGCTGTTTCCTCCGTTCCTCGCGGTTCATCCAGCCACTTAAACACCGGCCGCGAGGAATCCACATCCTTTTCTAGCAGGACGCTCAATACGTGACGTCATGACGCTATCACGAGCGACCTGTCACTCAAGTGTCCGATATCCAATCGGCACTTGTCAGAGGCGTGCTTACCATCCGGAACCAGGGTATTTAAGCTTACTTCTCTCTTCAGCTCATTGCCCTGTCGTGGTTCTAGCTTGTCTAGTCACTCAGTGCTCTGGTATTCTAGTTTACTCTATTTGGTTTTGACTCGGCTTGTTGTACTACCCTGCTTCTCTGTTCTCCCTTGACCCGGCTTGTCTCTCGCTTATCTGTCTTCCCGTTCCCTCGACCCCGGCTTGTCTCTGACTATTCTCTATTACTCTCGGTACGTTAGTCCGGCCATTCTAAGGCCCGGTATACGTACCTTTCCACTCTTTGTACTCTGCGTGTTGGATCCCTGTCCCGATCCTGACACTCCCTTAACTGGGATGGGATATTGTGTCTAGTGGCAAAGGCTTGGTCGATAAAATTCTCAGCAGCTCCGGAATCTATCAAGGCCATAGCCTTTACTACTTCCTTCTCCCAGGTTAAGGAAACTGGTAGCAGAAGCCTGTGATCTTTATAATTAGAAGTAGAGGACAAAATAGAAACACCCAAGGCCTGTCCTCTAGAGAAACTTAGGTGCGAGCGTTTCCCGGGCGTTTAGGACAGTTCGAGAGTAAATGACCTCTGGCTCCACAGTACATACATAACCCCTCCCTTCTCCTGTACTGTCTCTCCTCCTCAGAGAGGCGGGTATAGCCTATCTGCATAGGTTCAGGGAGCAATGAGACCATGGAGTCAGGACTTAGAAATGCGGGAGCTAACCTAAAGGAAGGTCTCCGGTTCCTCTCTCGAGTGTTCTGTCTCTCTCTTAAACGTTCATCTATACGAGAAATGAACGAAATTAAATCCTCTAAATTCTCAGGAAGTTCTCTAGTAGCAACCTCGTCAAGGATTACATCTGATAGCCCATTCAAAAATACATCCATATACGCCTGCTCATTCCACTTGACCTCTGACGCCAGAGACCTGAACTCTAGTGCATAATCCACAAGTGTTCGGTTCTCCTGTCTCAGGCGTAACAGTAATCTGGCTGCATTAACCTTTCTACCTGGAGGGTCAAAAGTTCTTCTAAAAGCAGCTACAAATGCGTTATAGTTATATACTAACGGGTTATCGTTCTCCCATAGTGGATTGGCCCATCTCAGAGCCTTCTCAATGAGTAAGGTGATAATAAATCCCACCTTTGCCCTATCCGTAGGATAGGAGCGAGGTTGCAATTCAAAGTGGATACTAATTTGGTTTAAAAACCCAGGACACTTCTCAGGAGCACCACCATAACGTACTGGTGGGGTAATGCAAGAAGAAGCACCTACAGTGGCTACCTCTAGGCCTGAACCTACAGGAGAGATAGGAGTAGTACGTAACTCCTCTGGTGGATTATTGGCACGAGATAATAACGCCTGTAGCGCTAGCGCCATCTGATCCATTCTGTGATCCATGGCTTCAAACCTAGGATCAGGAGAACCAAGCTGACTGTTTGTACTTGCAGGATCCATTGGCCCTGTCGTAATGTCAGGATCGGGACAGGGATCCAACACGCAGAGTACAAACAGTAGCCAGATACGTATACCGGACCTTAGAATGGCGTAAGTAGTACAGTAGAGAATGGTCAAAGACAAGCCGAGGTCGAGGGTAACAGAAGACAGGTAAGCGGTAGACAAGCCGAATCAAGGGTAACAGAGATAAGCAGAGAAGAGCAAACAAGCCGGGTCAAAACCAAAAGGGATAACTAGAAAACACGAGCACTGAGTGACTAGAACAAGCTAGAACCACGACAGGGCAATGAGCTAATGAAAGAAGCACTGTTAAATGCCCTGTTCAGATAAGTAGACACACCTCCGACGAGTCCTGATTGGTCCTGAACCAATTGAGTGACAGGTCGTTCCGGGTTGACGTCCTGACGTCGACTTCCGGGCGTCATGCTATAAAAGGGAGTCACTCCCTCGCGGCCGGCTTTGCATGACCGGATGGACCGCGAGAAAGAGGGAAATCAGGCCGTCCGGATGGATGAACGACTAAGTCTCTACCTCTCTCGGAGGTAGAGACCTCAGGTACCCTGACACACTATTCCTGTGCGCCCATCTAGTCTGTTTTTTAACTACGTGCCTGTCAGTCCACCCACTGTACAGAGCTGCGGAATTTATTGGTGCTTCATAAATAATAATAATAATAAGTAGAAGAATTGAAACACTTGATAAAGATCCAAGAAACAGGGAGATCTTGCCTTTCTTGTAGCTAGTGAATGAAGATGTTTATCTACTGGAGTCATCAGATTTTTCGGATTTTGTGGAGACCCCTTTTTGTCTGTGTCTCCTGGACCTTAAGGTGTAGAGGTACAGTCTCATTACAGCTATACTGTACATATGTTGCAAGATGGACATTGCAATACTGCTTAGGAGAAGACGTTCTTGAAAATACAGATGTACAAACACAGAGAGTCATACGAGAACTCCTTGTTATGAGACGTTGCATTTTGTTTAAAGGCATGTTCCTTTTCAGAAGTCAATAAATTGCTGTATCCTTTCATCATTCCTTGAAGCCAAAACTTACCAAACTACATCATGTTGTAGGACAGGCGTAGACAACCTTCAGCACTCCAGATGTTGTGGGCTACTTCTTCCCTAATGCTTGGCCAGCATTATGGCAGTTAGAGCATTATGGGGAATGTAGTCCAAAACATCTGGAAGGTTGCCTAACCCTGTTCTAGGAGAACATTCTTCTAGTGCTATATATACACTATACTCTTTCTTGTAAAAAAAAAAAATATTATTATTATAGTCCAGTCTTCTTCTCAAGCAACTTGTTTTATAACACCTTGCCGATCTCTGCCTGTACTATCTCAATTACATACTCAGTTGTATAGTCAGCTGTAGTTGCCTTTGTTTCAATGTTAGTCTTTTGAGTAGAAAGTTTATTGCTTCCTTCCTATTGAGTACCACTCCCACTTGATTTACTTAAAATTACTTATTTGCTTCTTATGTTCTAACTAAATCATTGGTAGAGTTAGGAAGTTGCTGTATTATCATGCTGTGTTTGAATAATTACTAAAGTGACAAAAAAGGCATTGCTTCTAGGTCAACCCTTCGTCTCCTCTAACCCTAACATCTACCAAACCTTAAAAGAATACCCCAACCCTAAACTCCCTCAACCCTAATCTTACCTAACAGAGTCTTTTACACGCAGTAAGATTTATGACATAGGGGCTTACTCGCTAAACTGAGAAATCCAGGTACATAGTAAAGAAATGGTCAGATTCCCATTGTACTGGACAACTACAAATTTTAAAAATGTATGTTAGGTGTCAGTAGAATTCTGATGATTTAGGACCCTATATAGTTCCCTGATAATCTCATGTTTAAGACTCAAGCATGGACTGGTGCAACAATTTTTTAGTTATTAAAGCTTTTATTGTAGTAAGTATAGTGACATACATAGATGAGTCAAACATTGCTTACATTGTGCCACCTTTTAGATAACTTAGTTAAGACAATTGATTCCTATTCAATTTTGGACTATAGCTGTATCTTGCTTTGTTTTTCACATTGTTCATGCAAGTCCATCTCTGTGTGGTGCTCCCCAGTAGCAGTGAATGCAGCTGTCTCATCTTGTGACTCAAATGTCGTCAGCTAGAACCATAACTTTAACTTTCCCCCTAGCTATATCGTTTCTCTCTGCTTGCCTTTTCCGGGCTCACGGCCCTCTCCCCTACCCCCTCCCTCTGCGAATGCTTTCCAGAGAGTGTCCCCGTGTTCCCTACTTCCGGGATAACCGCTGTCGAATGTAACTAGTATTGTGTTGTCTTCGTATTATCTGAGTATCGATTGCTTGTATAGCTATTGCCTATGCCGTGTTCCCCTCTAGCATGTGTTTCTCTTGTTCTTATTTGTTCTAAGCCGTCTAGCTTTTTTTTTTTTCCTCCTCTCCCCTTCCACTATAGCATAGTTGGTAGTATCCCCTCTACCGTTCGTGTTGGAGCTAGGTTCCTACGTGTATTAGCCTGTCGTCCTCGTCTGTGGTGTGGTGCAACAATTTTTAACATCCAAAGAAATAAATATAATGTTGCCACCCTACCGCTCTTCGGAGTCAGTATTTCCCACATTTTGAGTCTGTAGTATCTCTCGATAGTCTTTCATTTTCATTGCTCTGTTCCCATATGGGGGCCATTGTCTCACATACTATTTGTCTGTGTTCTCTCTTTTCCACCAGTTATATTCCCTTTCTCTATTTATTTAATCTGTCTAATTTTTCCAACCTGTTTTACCCCCGTCCCCTCGGATTCATACAGAAGAACTAGCATGACACTAGGCATTTGGTAGGTAAATGGTAGTCTCCCTATGGATCACTGATTTAGGCCTGTGTGATTCACATTTCGGTAGTATTGGCAGTGGATTAACCAACGGGCAAGCCAATTGAGATTTTGCCTCTTCCCAACTTTGTCATATCTCATGTTAGTTGCCGTGAAGATTGTTTCTCAGGTCCAAGACCGAAAATCTGTCCAACAAAACCAAATTTTAGATATCTCACCTATGATATGATAGGATAATCAAATCTACAGCAGCCATATCAACCCCTCTCATAATATTAAAGGGACACTTTAGACCCTCTAACTGCTATATCTCTTTGAAGCAGTTATAGTGCCTGGAGTCCACTAGTGTTATCTTTCTGTTTAGTGTTAAACCATTGTTTAATGGTTTACTGCTGAATGAGAGTCCACAGCCACCTCCCCTCCTCCATCCCTGGGATTCGCCTGAGCAGCAATGGTGGTCAGTGGTTGGCTGAGAATATCAGCTGACTGCTTTTAGCCTATCACAGCTGCCCATTGCTGGTATGACTTAGTATGAAAAAGGAAGTGTGTAATTTCTGCCTTAGCCATTCCTTCATTGGTGGCCGGGCAGTAGATGTCCTGGGACATTTGATTTAGTATTATTATTATTATTAATAATAGTTTTATGTAGCAAGCATAACACCTAACTACCACTACCATACCAATAACCACAACTGACAACCTGTCATGAGAGCAGTCATGACTAGTCCTCCTACTAAATAAAATATTAAAGGAACACTACATAGTCAGGAACACAAACATGTATTCCAGACTCTATAGTGTTAAAAACACTATCTAGCCTCCCTGACCCTGTAAACCACCCTGACCCCTAAATATAGTAAAGTCTTGCTATTTATTCCACTCTGCTGATGCTGGCTCTGCCCCTGATCTGCCTCCTTGACTGACATCATCAAAAATTATGATCTCAGCCAATCACAATGCTTTCCCATAAAGCCAAAAGCCGCTTGGCCAATCAGCATCTCCTCATAGTCATGCATTGAATCAATGCATTTTTATGAGGAAAGCTCACTGTTTCCATGTAGAGGGTTGAGGCACTGAATGCCAGTGCTGCACACTATGCAGCACTGCCCAGGAAGCACCTCTAGCTGTAGTTGTTATGGTGAATACAGTGTCCCTTTAATAGCCAGCCATGACTCCTTTCCCTTCTAAATAAACCACTGGTGCCTGTCAGCAGCCATATTTCTTCCCCTCCGTAACAAAACTCTAGGATAGGTAGAATGTGGTAATACCCGATATCTGATACAAAAATAATAATAATTATTATGTGACTGAATATTTTATTAGAAAGGTTACTTCACTTAGAATTGCTCATGCGCCCAAACTCTTTTATTTATTTCAGAATTATGTTTAAAGAAACACTATAGTCACCTAAATTACTTTAGCTAAATAAATCAGATTTAGTGTATAGATCATTCCCCTGCAATTTCACTGCTCAATTCACTGTCATTTAGGAGTTAAATCACTTTGTTTCTGTTTATGCAGCCGTAGCCACACCTCCCCTGGCTATGATTGACAGAGCCTGCATGAAAAAAAAAAAACTGGTTTAACTTTCAAACAGATGTAATTTACCTTAAATAATTGTATCTCAATCTCTAAATTGAACTTTAATCACATACAGGAGGCTCTTGCAGGGTCTAGCAAGCTATTAACATAGCAGGGGATAAGAAAATCTTAATTAAACAGAACTTGCAATAAAGAAAGCCTAAATAGGGCTCTCTTTACAGGAAGTGTTTATGGAAGGCTGTGCAAGTCACATGCAGGGAGGTGTGACTAGGGTTCATAAACAAAGGGATTTAACTCCTAAATGGCAGAGGATTGAGCAGTGAGGCTGCAGGGGCATGTTCTATACACCAAAACTGCTTCATTAAGATAAAGTTGTTCAGGTGACTATAGTGTCCCTTTAATTTATTTTTGCCATTTTAACATGTGAGCCTCTATTTACTTGAAACAGCACCTCTCTAAAATAAAACTAACAGGCCGTGCATCCCCACAAAAAAATAAAAAAACACTGTCCCTTAAAGTATAAAAAAAAAAAAAACACAAACAAATAATGTGTTTGCATTATTAGCATTTTGTTTTCAATGTTATGAGTACTTGGTAAAAAAAAAAAATTAAACAGAAATAAAACCCCAAAGGTTACCCACATTAAAATTGTTATCAATTTGATCATAAAACACTTATCTTACTAAATATTTCAATATATACTTTACACGGTGAAGCCATTTGACCTTTTTAGTTAAAGAGCACAAATGTAGCTAAAATGTTACCAAAAAAAATGCTTCCGCTGTAATAAAGTTCATTTTGTTCAAACATTCCCTTCATGTCCAGTTCCATTTTCTCTTACAAAAAAAGAAGGTTGGAGAAACACTGATCCGTGTTCAAACTAACTCTTCAAACACAAGCAATTTACTTCTAAAAGGTCTCCCTGGCTGTAGAGTACTTGAAGAATTTTAACGCTTTTTCTTCTTTTTTTTTTTTTACTTCTTTCAGTCCCCCCAGTAGGCGGGGAAAATCCCTGGTGTCAAACTTCAAAGGAAGTTGTGAGTTCACATTGCATTCATGTTGAACTTGCAGCTTAACCACAAACTTCTGAAGCACCCACACCCAAAACACACTGCTTTTTAAACGGCCTAGAAGCCGTGTGGACTTGTCAAACAAGAAGAAACGAAGGCGAATCGCAATTTCTAAATTACTGTATCAGCCTTTTATAGTAAAAGGAACTTTACATAGATGCCTTTCAATTCTAAATATCAAATTTGCCCCGACTAGTTATGCAGTAGGTAAGACCGTTCGGTGCCAATCATATATTGGTACAGATGTGGTCAAATTCAACAAGTCAATTATTCTACTACATCTCTATTTTGGATTTTTTTCTCTCAAACAAAATTATCACATCAAACAACTGATTCTAAATCGTGACTTTATTCGGCAACAAAATTCGAAGATAAAGGAAAAAATGGAAAGAAGTCAAACACTGTATGCTTTGAAGTCCTTAGCAGTCCATTTTCACCCTGAATTAGAAATCAACTCATTCCTTCTACGTCCAATGGAAAGCTTCATGAGTTTTCTGCAAAATGCAGGGGAGGGTTGTTTTATTTTAATCTTAGTGGGAATGGAATCGTAGACCAGGTGGGCAGGTACCTAAGGTAAATAAATTAGACATAGAGAGGTGGTAAGATAAATTAAAGGATACAAGGGGAGAGGACGAAGGGAGAGAGGAAGAGACCCGTAAACAGAAATAAGAGGCAGTGACCAGAAAAGTAGGTACCTAATGGAAGATATATACCAGAGGACCGGGGAGAGGGGAAGAGAACAAGGAGAAAAGAGACAATGTGTAAGTGAAAAATAAATTAATCAGTTAGCGTTAAATTATACCCCAGGGGGCCAAGCAGAGAGTGTAACAGATTGGAGTACTATGTGAGAACATGTGTACATGGATGAGGACCACTGAAGTAAGGGGAAAAGGGACGGGAGCCAGGAAAAGATGGAAAATAGATGAGTGAGGTTAAGGAAGTGGAGAACAGAAAAAAAGAGACTAGGTAGAGAGAGAAAAAACAGTAAGGAAAGAGATACCTGGGGAAGATGAGGAAGGACCCGATTACAGGGGACGATACCTGGTTAAAAAGGGAAGGGGTGAGGGAATTGATAGGACAGTGACAAAGCAAGTACTCAATTGTGGCTTGTGTGGATCAGTGGTTTAGCTGCTACCCACACAGGAGTGGAAGGACTGACCAGCAAGGAAGATCACGTACATGTGAAGTACCAGCCGATAGCTTTGCATGCTACTTTACTGACAAGATTGAACAGCTAAGGAAAGAATTCTCCCCACCTTGCCGTTCTCTTTCCAAACCACACGTAGATCATGCCTTTCCTACCCTTCAGACTTTCTAATCACAGCTAAATCCAAAGGCCACTACTCCATACTAATTCTTCTTGACCTCTCTGCTGCCTTTGACACCGTTGATCGTGCTCTCCTTCTTCAAAATCTTCAATCACTCGGTCTCTGTGACTCTGTCCTCTCGTGGTTTTCCTCTTATCTCTCCCAACGCTCATTTAGTGTCTCCTTTTCTAATGATACCTCCTCTCCTCATCCTGTCTCGGCTGGAGTCCCCCAAAGCTCTGTCCTTGGTCCCCTTCTATTTTCTCTTTATACGGCCTCTTTTGGTAAAATAATTACCTCTTTTGGATTCCACTAACACCTGTATGCTGATGACACACAGATATATCTCTCCTCCCCGGACCTCTCCCCTGCCGTCCTGCAACGTGTCACTGCTTTACTTTCTTCCATCTCTGACTGGATGTCCTCCCACTTTCTGAAATGTAATCTCTCTGAAACTGAGCTCCTTGTCTTTCCTCCTCCTAATACTAACCCTCCTCTTTCGCTCCCTCTTCAAGTTAGTGGTATCCACATAAGTCTATCCTTGCAGGTGTGCTGTCTTGGAGTCATACTTGATTTTGGCCTCACCTTTGAGCCTCACATCCAGGATGTTGCCAAATCCTGCAGATTCCATCTTAAAAACACAGCCCGCATCTGCCCCTTTCTTCCGCAAGATGCTACCAAGAAGTTTGTCTATGTTCTAGTAATTTCCCGCATTTCCCAAAAGCAGTATGCAGTGAATGCTGCCGCCAGACTGATTTTCCTCTCTAGTCGGTCCTATCACACCTCACCCCTCTGTCAGTCCTTACATTGGCTTCCTGTATCCTATAGGAGACAATTCAAAGTGCTAACCAATACCTATAAAGCACTGAACAATTCTAGCCCCTCTTATATCTCTTCACAGATCCATAGGTATGCCCCTTCTCGGTCTCTCTGCTCTGCCCATGACCTTCTCCTGTTTGTTGCTCGTACTCGTATGGCCTACTCGCGCTTGCAGGACTTCTTGCAGGTGGCTCCCTTCCTATGGAATAGCCTGCGTACCGCCATCAGACTCTCCCCTAGTCTTGCATCTTTTAAGAAGTGCCTTAAAACCCATCTCTTTAGGAAAGCTAACCTCTACCTTACACACCTGTCTCATGCTCTCTCCTAAAGGGCAGCGCTCTACTCTCTCCTCCAGCTCTGCTTCACTCCCACCTTATTTGATTGCTATCTCCTGTCCTAATGTGTTTTATACCCCACCTCCCATAGACTGTAAGTTCATTTGAGCGTTAACCTATCATTTCTGTATGTTTTTTTGTAATTGTCCTATTTATAGTTAAATCCCCCCTCTCATAATATTGTAAAGCGCTACAGAATCTGTTGGTGCTATAGAAATGACAATAATAATAATAATAATAATACCAGGAAGCATGGGGGAAAAATTCACAAACATCTGCAATTATGAGGTTATCCACTGGATTTACTCTAGGTTTTTCAATCACATCTGCCACGAGCATCTGTGGTAATAATGACATTCTCAGCCTATCAGCAGCCCCCAATTCACAAAGAGGAGTATGAAACACTTAGCTGACTCTTTCAGTTTATCAGCAGCGCCCCGGCAGTCTTCCTGTTTAAAGTCTCAGATGAAGAAAGTGGAGAGGCAAAGCTGATGGACACCAGACTGAAGACTTTGGGGTAGATAGTCATTAATGGTTTAAGCCATCGAGGCAGGCTGGCACCTGGGACATCCTTGCACCATAGCAACTTCATTTTGATGAAGTTGTTATGGTGCCCAGAGTGTCCCTTTAAAGGCTCCACAACAGGGCCATCATTATTGTTATGCACTGAACAAACCTCTCTTTGTTGTCCTCAGATCATCCAAACTGTAGAAGTACACTCTCTGGTCACTGGGTCAAACAAACGTCAAACTGATAGCAAATACACAAACTTAAAAGGGTGTCATGTTTAGTCCTTGTGTCCTCGAGGCCATAAAAAAGTTCAGGATTCCTCTAATTAACATGGATCAAACACAGTGGTCCAGAGGAAAAAGCATTTGCCAGGGAGATAAAAAATCTAGGGAGAAAGTATAGTTTTCTCATTTCATTACCCCTTTACTTAAATGATCACTATAGTGCCAGGAAAACAAACTGTTGAAGGGGGAGGAAGGGGTTAAACCCGTACCTTTTTTCCAGCGCCGGGCTCCCTCGGCGCTGGGGATTCTCCTCCCTTTTCTGACGTCCCTGGCTGAATGCGCATGCCCGGCAAGAGCCGCGCGCACATTCAGCCAGTCTCATGTGAAAATCACAGTGAGAAGCGCGGAAGCGCCTCTAGCGGCGGTCAATGAGACAGCCACTAGAGGCTGGATTAACACATAGGTAAACATAGCAGTTTCTCTGAAACTGCTATGTTTACTGCAAAAAGGGTTAAACGTAGCTGGACCAGGCACCCAGACCACTTAATTGAGCTGAAGTGGTTTGGGTGCCTATAGTAGTCCTTTAATAGTGCAGGTATCTCATATTTTTGCATCCTCCAACACAAGATCCCTTTGCTGTGAATCTTCGCAGTCCTGTGCCCTGCAGATTATATCACATTATAACATGAGTCGCTTTGGTAGGTATAGGCTTGCCAGATCTATCATGCTTTATTCTGCCAGGCTGATCTTACTCTTCTGTCGCTTCTCTCACACCTCACCCCTCTATCGATCCTTACACTGGCTTCATGTCCCCTACAGGTGTCACAATTTAAAACATGAACCCTTAGCTATAGAGCCCTAACCAACTCTAGCCCCTCTTACATTTCTTCACTGATTCATAGGTATTCCCCCTCTCAATCTCTCCGCTCTACTGGTGACCTTGTCCTGTCTGCTTCTCCCTTACTGCAAATTCACGCCTGCAAGACTTCTCACAGGCTGCTCATTTCCTTTGGTACAGCCTGCCTACCCATCTTTTGAGGATTGCTTATGGCCTCAAAGAGTAACTTCTATCTCTCAATCCTTCCTCTCGCTCTCTCCTAAAGGGCCACATTCCACTCTCACCTCCAGTTCTGCAACTTTCCCTACCTTTCTCTCTCAATACCCTTCCTATTGTGTTTTTATACCCCATCTACTCTAGATTGTAAGCTCGTTTGAGCAGGGTCCTCAACTACCTATTGTTCCTGTTAAATAAGTACCAATAATAATAATTCTAAACATAACATACATTATACATGCTAATAAGCAGTGATGCGTGAAAAGTGTTGCCTCAAAGCAGGTGCTAAATGGCAAAAAGACCAGCGAGTAAATTAGCCCTTCCACCCTATAGTTTGTTGTCCATATACTCTCTCTTCATATACTGCCATATACTCTGCCTCTTTTACGGTAAATAATTACATAATTTGTAGCTATGGATTATGGAAAATTCTGTCCCTGGGATTGTCATTTTCACTCGCTTTTACAAATTACAATACAGAGAAAGATGTAACATCTCCACATTTTTTTCAGCCCCCCTAGCAATGCTGCTGACCTGTAGTATGCGTCATTAATGTGCTGTGAGATCAATTTGTTAATCAAGAAGGTACAGCGTATGAATGCTACATACTACAGCAACATGAAGATGTGCAAATATGGTGGCTCTTGTAAAGCTACCTAAACTCTGTAATGAATTGAAATCAGAATGGCACGATCTAGGCTAAAATAGTTGATATGAAAATATTCCAAATCAGCGATTTGCTGTAGTTTTTAGTTCGACTATTTTAGTCTGAATGTGGCCATTTGGATTTTAATCTGCTTCCATTTTGAATTCAGTAACTAGTCACCCCAAGGTTGCAGAGAGACTGATGTGTGCACAGATAAGGAAAGGTTTCTTGCTATCTACCAGCAAGGCGGCCTATGATGAGGTAAGTGAATGAGTGGGTGTTTTGTAATCAAACCTAGGAGGGTTGGGGAGCAACGTTAAACCACTGATTAGTTTTGCAAATGAAAGATAATCTGCAAAATGTAAGCTGAAACAGGTCATTTTGGAACAGATGTTATATTCTGCTAGTCACAGTTGGTTGTTATTTACCATAATTCACTGTTTAGTAAAAAAAAAAAAAAAAAAAAAAAAACCTCAGGGTTTATTCCATAATCCTCCAAATTGTTGCACAGTGAAATCTGAACCCTGAAATGTAGGCTAAATTAGCTGATTGGGGGGGACACTTTTAAATCAGCTACAACTTGGCTATTTCAATCTAAAAAGTTGCCATTTCGATTTCAATTCCATACAATTCAGGATTTACTGACTAACACCAGAGCTATTTGCTAATTATAGGCAAAAACTGTTCAGGTAGAGAGAGAATCTCCAATCTAGCTATTTTGTAGTTGAATGTATCACAATTTACTGTTTAGTAAATTAAGCCTGGGTTCTGATACATGTGACTAAACTTGAATACTCACAAATTAAAATATACTAAAAAAAAACTCTTGACGCTGTAATATCTTTTTAAGTCTACCCTAAAGAGCTAGCAATTATTTGGGGTAAATTAGAAAGCCGGCCTCTTTCCATTCCCTTGATTTACTATCTCCTCAGAGTGAGCAGAAGGGAGGGGAATACATGCTTGATTGTCAAAACGAATTTAATTGGCATGGCATTCAGACCTGTGAGCCTCAGAGGAAGGTTGGTTCCTGGGATAATTTTTGCCTGAAAGGTAAGTTAATGTGAACTAACCACAGAGCTGCATGTCAATATAACTAACAGTAATGTATGCCATATAATATATGAGTAACTGGCTGTGTTTAGGAGCACATTGCAGAAATATAGATACGGTAACAGTAATGGGCAGTGTGTATGGACATAGCACAGAGCTCCACAGCAATATAACTTGCAGTAATGGGCAGTGTGTATGGACATACCACAGAGCTCCACAGCAATATAACTTACAGTAATGGGCAGTGTGTATGGACATACCACAGAGCTCCACAGCAATATAACTTGCAGTAATGGGCAGTGTGTATGGACATAGCACAGAGCTCCACAGCAATATAACTTGCAGTAATGGGCAGTGTGTATGGACATACCACAGAGCTCCACAGCAATATAACTTACAGTAATGGGCAGTGTGTATGGACATACCACAGAGCTCCACAGCAATATAACTTGCAGTAATGGGCAGTGTGTATGGACATAGCACAGAGCTCCACAGCAATATAACTTGCAGTAATGGGCAGTGTGTATGGACATACCACAGAGCTCCGCTGCAATATAACTTACAGCAATGGGCAGTGTGTATGGACATACCACAGAGCTCCACAGCAATATAACTTACAGTAATGGGCAGTGTGTATGGACATAGCACAGAGCTCCACAGCAATATAACTTGCAGTAATGGGCAGTGTGTATGGACATACCACAGAGCTCCACTGCAATATAACTTGCAGTAATGGGCAGTGTGTATGGACATACCACAGAGCTCCACTGCAATATAACTTACAGTAATGGGCAGTGTGTATGGACATACCACAGAGCTCCACTGCAATATAACTTACAGTAATGGGCAGTGTGTATGGACATACCACAGAGCTCCACTGCAATATAACTTACAGTAATGGGCAGTGTGTGTCATGGCTTCAGAACAACATAATACCCATTCATGGTGGTGAATAACTGCATCATTAGAGCTCTCCACAATATTAAAGGGGACTCTCTGGACACATAACTCATGTCAACTTACTGAAGTGCTTTCGGTTTCCCCTATTTTACAAAAAGGGCAGACTTTAATAGAAGTTTTCTCTTTTCAAAATTAGCCTGGTTACACCCCCGACTGTCAATCAGACAACCGGTCCTGTTACTTCCTGGTTTGCTTAGCTCCCTAGTGCTAAACCGTGACTTATTAATTTAAATATGCTACATGAGTCTACTAAGATCTATACTGTTAATAAACACCATCACATAATTGTGAATTAATTGTCCAACATTAATTTTTGGATACACTATATACCATTGTATCATATTTACCGTAACTCTACTTTGCAGCTTTCAACTATACCCTCTTTGATCGATGTTCACGGTTAGTGAGAGAAATGGGTTGCTTGTATTTTTTATACTTTTTTATATTATTTTATCGTAGTATTTTTTTATTAAACCTTTTTTTAAGTTACATTTGTGTTTTTTCTCTTCAAATTGACTTAAAACCTGTATCCAGTAAAAAATATAAAAGCTACAGGATCACTAGCACTCTGAATTATGTGTTTAAATGTATAAATAAGTATTTCGGAAGGATGTGTCAAGTACTGTTAGAATTTGTTTGAGTTATCAGCAAGCGTAGCATTTAAACAGCAAACTGCAAGAAGCTTATCTAAGAACGAGATGAACAAGATAACACAAGGATCACTGACTAGTCATAAATGGTGAAACCTCTAATCTGCGTGTAGATCTAAATTTGTATTGTGCTTCCTATTTGTAAAGTTAAAAGGCTACAATGATGACCCTTTGTGTGTGTGTGGAAACATACAATGAATATAACGAAATAATTTAACCTTGAAGAATATATTTAGCATTAGATTTCAAATACATTGTGAGGTATAGAAGTTATCAATCATTTTACCAGCCTCAAAAGGATGTAAGACGTTGCCTATGAAAGGACTACCACGTCTATCTGCTAGGGCACAGGTTTGAACACGTACTATAGATTCTAAAAATGGAGAGCTAATATAGGTAATATATGTTCTATGGTGGAACTGGTATTGGACGAGAAGCTTAGTCAGATTTACTTGGCCATCTGGACTCTGTCTGCTGCAGTAGGTGACTTCCAAGCAGGGTTGGGTGATATTAGCTTACATGGGGCACCAGTGTGAACAGTTACTAAGGTGTACTAATTCACCTCTGAGTCCTAATGAAGTATGGGGGATTTGTGGGGTGGAGACAAGGGGATAAAGCTCTACATCCCTTGGTGCTTACAGAGAATTTGTGTTTTGTGACACCATGCTACCATGGTGGCTTTTGGTGTTTATTTTGTGACACCATGCTTCGTTGGAGTTTTGCTGAATATTGGGCTGTTTTTAAACCAATGTGCTTATGGACCTTACTCATGGATATACCACTACACCTCTAGGTGCTTATGTGCTAAGGGAGGGGGACCATCACAGTTTGGTACATAGTGCTTGTAGTGACAACTAATTATGACTCTGATGTTCCCCAGCACTCGCTATTCTCCTTACCATCTTACTAGCAGTCAGAAGCTCCGGGTATTCAGTCTGGGATAGAGAAAAAGATGGATGTAGTTAGTGTAGCAGAAAGTGGACATGCCACACTGTTCTAGACTGAAGCAACAAGAGAATTTGCATTGTGCACAAAGTCTGCTTTAACTGATTTATAGTCGGCAGATCCACACAATTTTTGTTCCCCCTTCATTCCCACACTTAATTCCTCTGCACAAATATAATATTTGGAGTGGTATACATCATTGGAACTACTGGTCCTCAAGATGTTGCTGAACTAAAACTCTAATGATTCTCTGGCTATCTATATGATCCAAAGAATCATGTGAGTTGTAGTTCAGCAACATCTAGACTGGCTGTCTAATGTAAATTCTGTGTGCCATTCATAGCCTGAGCAGCGACTGGATCGGCTTCTGCGACACAGCAGAAGCCGGAGGCACGTCAGTTGAGAATACATAAATGAGAAAAGGAAAGTAAAACAAGGATTCGTTAGATTAAAAACAAAAGGATAAAGGTCTACCTGACTGCCTCAATTAATATTTTTGTTAAGTATTTACAGATGAAAATTAAGGAAAGGGGCCTCAATTAGGAAAAAGGACAAATGAGTAATTTGTTACATGTGAGTCAACTATCAAAGTAAAGACAAATAAGTCAATGTGACCTGATGGAACACACCCAAAGTTATTAAAATAGCTTAGTGGTGTACTAGCAAAACCATTAACAGATTTTTTTTTAACCAATCATTAACAGGAGTAGTCCCATAAGTTTGGAAGTTAGCGAATGTTGTACCCATTCACAAGAAAGGTAGTAGGGAGGAGTCGGGCAACTATAGGCCAGTAAACCTTACTTCACTAGTGGGGAAAGTAATGGAAACCATGTTAAAGGATAGGATTGTTGAACATCTAAAATCACATGGATTTCAAGATCAGAGACAACCTGGGTTTACTTCAGGGAGATGATGCCAAACTAATCTTATTGATTTTTTTTTTTGATTGGGTAACTAAAATAATAGATCAGGGTGGTGCAGTAGACATTGCTTACCTAGATTTAAGTAAGGCTTTTGACACTGTTACACATAAAAGGCTTATCAACAAACTGCAATCTTTAAGTTTGGATTCCAATATTGTTGAATGGGTTAGGCAGTGGCTGAGTGACAGGCAACAGAGGGTTGGAGTCAACTGAGTATATTCGAAGCATGGTCTATTCACCAGTGAGGTACCTCAGGGATCTGTACTTGGACCCATTCTCTCTAATATTTTTAATAGTGATAATGCAGAAGGTCTTGATGGTAAGGTATGTCTTTGCTGATGATACTAAGATATGTAACAGGGTTGATGTTCCAGGAGGGTAAACTACAAAAATGGTCAGAGTTTTAGGAACTGACATTTAATGTGGATAAATGCAAGATAATGCATCTTGGATGTAAAAACCCAAGGGCAGAGTACAAAATATTTGATAGAGTCCTAACCTCCACATCTGAGGAAAATTATTTTGGGGTAATTATTTCAGATGACTTAAAGGTAGGCAAACAATGTAATAGAGCAACAGGAAATGCTAGCAGAATGCTTGGTTGTATAGGGAGAGGTATTAGCAGTAGAAAGAGGGAAGTGCTCATGCCATTGTACAGAACACTGGTGAGACTTCACTTGGAGTATTGTACGCAGTACTGGAGAACGTATATCTAGAAGGATATCGATACTTCGGATAGAGTTCAGAGAATGGCTATTAAATTGGTTCATGGATTGCAGCATAAAACGTACAAGGAAAGGTTTAAGGATCTTAACATGTATAGCTTGGAGTAAAGACGAGACAGGGGGATATGATGGAAACATTTAAATACACAAAAGGAATCAACACAGTTAAGGAGGAGACTATATTTAAAAGAAGAAAAACTACCACAACAAGACGAGATGCATGGAATTATCTTCCAGCTAAGGTGGTAGAGGTTAACACAGTGAGGGAAGGCTATCCTAAATATTAGATAAGGCCAGGGACTAATGAAAGTATTTAGAAAATTGGGCAGACCAGATGGGCAGACTGGTTATCTGCCGTCGCATTCTATATTTCTAAGCAAGGAGCCTCTGAACCTGGCAGGGACTAAGGTGAGAGAGCAAACTGGTTTGCCCTATTATAGGGAATTGTTATGGATTGGTTTTCATAATTCATGCTATGGACCTTAATTCGTGTGAAAAACATCCTTAAAATAAAATGTACAATAATACATTTAATAATGACTTGGTGCTTCCAACTTTGTGACACCTGTTTCAAGGATGGTTCTTTCTTGTTTCAGCATGAAAACTCCCCATGCCATGAAGTCCATCCAGAAATGGATTGTCAAGATAAGGGTTTAAAAAAATTTGACTGGTCTACACATACCCCAGATCTCCAACCCACTGAACAGTTTTGGGATGAAATAGGATGGTGACTGAGCAAAAAGCTTGAACGGGAACTGTAACTACTCTAGAAAATACACCACTGAATAAATCGCCGAAAATCACCTGTAACTCATGGTAACCTCTTTTTAAATTCCAATTTATTCTAAATGGCTTTATTCCAAAGATTCAGCAAATAACATCATAATTTAATTCAGCCAAGGCAAATAGGACAAATATTGGAGATGTTAAAGAGAAATAGAAACTTAATTTCTTCTCTACTTTGTATGCTTTCTTTATGTTTACTGTTGGACGAAACGTTGGGCCTTACAATAATAATTGCCAGTGAACGAAGATGAAGGCATCCAGTTCCATGGTAAAAAGATGTGAAAAATGTAAATGTAGTAATCCATGTCTCACATAAATATTTGTTCTAAATAGGAATAGGTAAACACAATAAATAAACCTTAGGAAGTGACTTCCCCCACTTTAAATGACCAACATTGATGTCCAATTTCAGCAGTGTTCCAACATCTTCACAATCCTGTAAAGCCTTCCTAGACGATTAGAGGGTGCTATTGCAGCAAAGGAAGGACTGAATTAAATTCGAAGTTTGGAATATGGATATATAATATTTCTGACAAATGTATACAGTGTCTTATATCATGGGTTTTGGTGCACAATAAACTGTATTTTCACGAACCGTAAGCACACTTGCCAGAGCTAAATCTCTACTCCCGATTGGCAAGTAACAAGTTCGAGATCTGATTTATAGAACTTCACTTAACTGCTTAGCTTGGGTCATATAGAAAAAAATAACAGCAGAACGTGCAACCGGATATGCCACGATGCAAATGTGCAGCCAGCACTTAAAGGACCAGTTTGGGCACCATAATAACTTAATTGAAATGAAGCTGTTATGGTGCCAGGAGAGCAATCTGGTGCTGAGGCACAGAGCTTTGGGTTAAACCATGAATGGTTTAACCCCCTAAAAGTATGTCACGGTCCTCCTGCCACCATAACCACTTGATTTCAATGACGTTGTTATGGTACCCAGAGCTTTCATTTTATAGGGCAGCAAATGCAGACCTTGAAGTCAGCACACATTGAAAAAAGGACTGTCAAAAAATATATGTGCAAATTATTGCTGCTTTATTAAACACAGGTTGTATGAGTGAGCATAGACATTCGAGTTTGCACTTGATTTTTTTTTTTTCCCCATATGACTGTTCTATCCGATCTACCAAGAGAAAACAGCAGTAGTCTATTAGCAATGTAGCGGCAATGGCTGGAAATTCTGCCGTGACCTCAGTCTAACTCTGTATTTCAACTGTTGCACTTGGAAATGAAGGAAATTGTAAATAAAGGAGTCAAGCTGAGACAAATTGAAAGCTGTTGAATTGCCAAATTAGTCAAATTTGTCAAGCAAGTACAATAGATTAGTTACATTAACAGGCGGATTAGCTGCTTTGTTTACCAATTGGGTCCGAAATCCCAATCTGCTCCCACTAGTGTCAACAATGCATTTCTCATTTTCTACTTTTCGAAATGAGGCTCTTATTCAATTACCCTTAGAGGTTCTGTTAAATTAACTACAATGCACTAATGGTTAATTTTGAGTACATAGTCCCTGTTTTTCTTTTTACTCTTTTTTTCTCTTTTTTTTTTTGTTCATTTTTTTTTTTTTTTTTTTTTTTTTTTTGGACAAATCTCAAATGATTTAAGATCGGATAAACTTTTTTTTTTTTTTTTTTTAAATTCTTTATTTTTGTTGTGCAGGTGAGTACAAAGACATAGTCATGCGCCACAACAGCCTAAAATGATATGGAAAACATAGATATATAGAGCAGTGGCTCCGAAAACTTGCACATTTTTTAAAACTTAGATTGGTTATATAGGCACGTCTAGCTAATTAGGCAGGTCTCATTTTAAAATAGGAAGTAGGAAATAATAAGCAGGTTTGCTCTGCCCCATCATCAGGTCCAAGACGTAGCTATATATGTCGTTTTAACACTCGTAGGGCATAGATAAAAAACAATGCACATTTTGTATAACATAAGGAGTACGTGGCGATTTGGTTAGATAACTGTCAGGATCGGGTCAGAGATCCAACACGCAGAGTACAAAGAGTAGCAGATACGTATACCGGTCCTTAGAATGGCCGGACTTAACGTATAACTACGATAGAATGGTCAGAGACAAGCCGAGGTCGAGGGAACGAGAAGACAGGTAAGCGAGAGACAAGCCGGGTCAAGGACAACAGAAAGACAGGAGAGTAAATACCAAAGCCGGATCAGAACCAAAAGGCAAGAGAATAACAAAGCACTGTGTGACTAGGCGGACTAGAACCACGACAGGGCAATGAGTAAATGAAAGGGCCACTGTTAAGTATCCTGGCTAGAGGGAGAAGACACGCCTCCGGCGAGTCCTGATTCGTCTCCCGAGATTTGAGTGACAGGATGTTCCGGGTTGGCGTCATGACGTCGACCTCCGGTCCTCCTGCTATAAAAGGAAGTGACTCCCTCGCGGCCGGCGTTAGCAAGACCGAGTGAACCGCGAGAGGCCGAGGAGACATGCCGTCCGGACGGATAAACTTCTAAGTCTCTACCTCTCTCAGAGGTAGAGGCTTCAGGTACCCTGACAGTACCCCCCCTCTCAGATACGCCCACCGGGCGGAAGGAGCCGGGGCGAGATGGAAAGCGGGAGTGAAATGCCCTGCGAAGGCGAGGAGCGTGAACATCCTCTTGTGGTACCCAACTCCTCTCCTCAGGACCATAACCCTTCCAGTCAACCAAATATTGTACTCTCCCCCGGGAGACACGAGAGTCAATAATGGAGTTAACCTCATACTCCTCCTGACCCTCCACCTGAACAGGGCGCGGAGGGGCGATTGTGGAGGAGAATCTGTTACAGATTAGAGGTTTCAGCAGTGACACGTGAAAGGAGTTCGGGATGCGTAAAGTAGCTGGGAGAGCTAGACGATACGCCACTGGGTTAATTCGAGTCAAGATCCTGTAGGGACCAATATAACGAGGAGCGAATTTCATGGAAGGAACTTTAAGGCGAATATTCCTAGTACTCAACCAAACTCTATCGCCTGGAACAAAATTCGGAGCCGCCCTTCTACGTTTGTCAGCATGTTTCTTAACCAGTATAGAATTGTGTAGAAGAATCTGTCGAGTCTGATCCCACAACTTCCTCAAATTGGCCACATGGACATCAACCGACGGCACTCCTTGGGAAGGAGAAACCGAGGGAAGAATAGATGGATGAAAGCCATAGTTCATGAAGAAGGGGCTTGAATGCGTAGAGTCACAAACGAGATTGTTGTGCGCAAACTCCGCCCAAGGAATCAAACCGACCCAATCGTCCTGGTGTTCGGAAACAAAACAACGTAAGTATTGCTCAATCTTCTGGTTGGTTCGTTCGGCAGCTCCGTTAGACTGAGGATGATAGGAGGACGAAAAATTCAATTTGATGCCTAATTGAGAACAGAAGGATCTCCAAAAACGTGAAACAAATTGGGAGCCTCTATCAGAAGTGATCTCCGAAGGAATCCCATGCAAGCGAAAAATCTCTTTAGCAAAGATCTCCGCCAATTCAGGAGAAGTCGGGAGTTTAGGCAAAGGTACGAAATGTGCCATCTTGGTAAACCTATCGACTACGGTGAGGATAACAGTGTGCTTTTTAGAAACAGGCAAATCCACAATAAAGTCCATTGCCACACAGGACCAAGGTTTGTCAGGAATTTCCAGAGGTTGTAGAAGGCCACAAGGAAGCGAATGCGGAAGTTTAGTTTTAGTACAGACCTCACAAACTCCGATAAAATCCTTAATATCCTTCCGTAACGAAGGCCACCAGAAATCCTTGGAGATCAGAGAATACGTCTTGCGAACACCCGGATGACCAGCCACCTTACTCTCGTGAAGACACTGTAAGAGCTCCAATTGGAGTTCAGGAGGAACGAAATGTCTGGAAGCCGGAGTCAGTCTAGGTGCCAGATGCTGCAAGCTCCTTATCTGATCAAGTAGCGGAGAATGAACTTTGAGAGTAGTGTTAGCGATAATGTTACACTTGGGTACTATAGAGGACAAAACCGGCTCAGATACGGCAGCAGGTTCATATTGGCGAGATAAGGCATCGGCTTTAGAATTCTTAGAACCTGGCCTATATGTGAGTACGTAGTTGAAGTGAGTGAGAAATATGGACCAACGAGCCTGTCTAGATGATAGTCGTTTAGCCTCTCCAATATAGGATAAGTTTTTATGATCTGTCAAAATAGTAACAGGATGCAAAGTACCCTCCAATAAATGTCTCCACTCCTTCAAGGCCATTATAACCGCTAGTAGTTCCCTGTCACCAATGTCATATCTGCTTTCAGTACCTGACAATTTTTTGGAAAAGTATCCACAAGGATGTAATGGTTTATCTACACCCAACCTTTGGGACAGAACAGCACCTATACCTGTCTCAGAAGCGTCAACTTCGAGTAGGAAAGGTAGTGTAGTATCAGGGTGAACTAAAATTGGTGCGGAAGCAAACGGCTCCTTGTTTGGTCATATTGGTGATGGGAGCAATGATAGAGGAGTATCCTTTAATGAAACGTCTGTAGTAATTGGAGAAACCAATAAATCTCTGGATAGCCTTGAGACCCTTAGGTAAAGGCCAATCTAATATGGATTGGAGCTTCTCCGGATCCATTTCAAACCCCTCCCCAGAAATCACATAACCAAGAAAGGTAGTTTGGGATTGGTCAAAGCTGCATTTCTCTAGTTTGCAGTATAAGCCATGCTGAAGAAGTTTGTGTAAAACCCTTCTGACTTGTCCGTGGTGAGTTTCAATATCCCTGGAATGTATAAGTATATCATCAAGGTATACAATCACACAGTCATCTTGAAACTCCCTAAGAACCTCATTAATAAGGTCCTGAAATACCGCCGGGGCATTGCAGAGACCAAAAGGCATTACAGTATACTCATAGTGCCCATATCGAGTATTGAACGCAGTTTTCCACTCGTCTCCGTCGTGAATTCTCACCAAATTATAAGCACCTCTAAGGTCTAACTTAGTGAAAATCTTAGAACTTTTTAATCGATCAAAAAGCTCGGTGATCAAGGGAATCGGATACACATTTCTAATGGTTATCTTGTTAAGACCTCGGTAGTCAATGCAGGGTCTTAAAGAACCATCCTTCTTTTTAACAAAAAAAAATCCAGCCCCAGCAGGAGAGGAGGATCTTCTAATGAACCCCTTGTCTAGGTTTTCACGAATATACTCCTCTAGAACTAAGTTTTCATTCGTAGACAAAGGGTATACATGACCCCTGGGGGGCATAGTACCAGAAAGTAAATTAATTTTGCAATCAAAAGGCCTATGTGGTGGTAAGGTATCAGCCTTTCCTTTGTCAAATACTGCCTTTAAATCTTGATACAAAGACGGTATCTGTACTTTGGTAGAGTCGGTAGCGTTATTAAGTGAGTTGACACTACAAAGAGGTGACACTTTCTTTAAACAATTCTCTTGACAATCCTGACCCCATGAAACTATTTCCCCTGATCTCCAATCTATAACGGGGTTATGTCTCTTAAGCCAGGAGTATCCCAGGACTATGGGAACAGAAGGAGATGAAATGAGTAGTAGGGATATTTCCTCCTTGTGTAGAATACCAGTATTTAAGTAAAGAGGTGTGGTCTCCCGGAAAATCACAGGCTCAACTAAAGGTCTACCATCAATGGCCTCAACAGCCAAGGGTGTCTTCCTTAACTGGGATGGGATAGTGTGTTTGGTGAGAAACTTTTGGTCGATAAAACTCTCAGCAGCGCCGGAGTCTATCAATGCCATAGTCTCTAAAGTTCCCTTCTCCCAAGTTAAAGAGACCGGTAATAGGAGTCTATGTTCTTTGTAGTTATGAGTAGAGGACAAAATCGAAACACCCAAGGTCTGTCCTCTAGAGAAACTTAGGTGCGAGCGTTTCCCGGACGACTGGGACAGCTCAAACGTACATGACCTCTGGACCCACAATACATACACAGTCCCTCCCTTCTCCTGTATTGTCTCTCCTCCTCTGAGAGACGAGTAAGGCCTAACTGCATAGGTTCTGAAAGCTGTGGAGTTTTGGTTTCAGAAATTCGAAATGATGGTGCTAGTCTAAAGGAAGATTTACCGGTTCTATCTCGAGTATTCTGCCTCTCCCTTAGACGTTCGTCAATACGAGAGATAAAGGAAATTAAGTCTTCCAGGTTCTCGGGAAGCTCTCTTGTCGCTACCTCATCAAGTATTACATCGGATAATCCATTTAAAAATACGTCTATATAGGCCTGTTCATTCCATTTTACCTCTGCCGCCAAAGACCTGAACTCTAGTGCGTAATCCACAAGTGTTTGGTTGTCTTGTCTAAGGCGCAACAGTAACCTGGCTGCATTGACCCTCCTGCCAGGGGGATCAAAAGTTCTTTTAAAAGCAGCTACAAAGGCATTATAGTTATAGACTAATGGATTATCATTCTCCCACAACGGATTAGCCCATCTCAGAGCTTTCTCAATGAGTAAGGTAACAATAAATCCCACTTTTGCCCTATCAGTAGGGTATGAACGGGGCTGTAGCTCGAAATGGATACTGATCTGGTTCAAAAAGCCACGACACCTCTCCGGAGAACCAGCATAACGTACAGGTGGGGTAACTCGGGAAGAAGCACCTACAGTAGCTACCTCTAGCCCTGAACCCACAGAAGAAGCAGATATATTACGCATCTCCTCAGGTGGATTAATAGGACGAGATAGCAGCGCCTGTAGTGCTAGAGCCATCTGATCCATCCTATGATCCATGGCGTCAAACCTAGGATCAGGAGAACCAAGCTGACAATTTGTACCTGCAGGATCCATGGCCCTGTCGTAATGTCAGGATCGGGTCAGAGATCCAACACGCAGAGTACAAAGAGTAGCAGATACGTATACCGGTCCTTAGAATGGCCGGACTTAACGTATAACTACGATAGAATGGTCAGAGACAAGCCGAGGTCGAGGGAACGAGAAGACATGTAAGCGAGAGACAAGCCGGGTCAAGGACAACAGAAAGACAGGAGAGTAAATACCAAAGCCGGATCAGAACCAAAAGGCAAGAGAATAACAAAGCACTGTGTGACTAGGCGGACTAGAACCCCGACAGGGCAATGAGTAAATGAAAGGGCCACTGTTAAGTATCCTGGCTAGAGGGAGAAGACACGCCTCCGGCGAGTCCTGATTCGTCTCCCGAGATTTGAGTGACAGGATGTTCCGGGTTGGCGTCATGACGTCGACCTCCGGTCCTCCTGCTATAAAAGGAAGTGACTCCCTCGCGGCCGGCGTTAGCAAGACCGAGTGAACCGCGAGAGGCCGAGGAGACATGCCGTCCGGACGGATAAACTTCTAAGTCTCTACCTCTCTCAGAGGTAGAGGCTTCAGGTACCCTGACAATAACATTGAAATCGCTTATTACTTGTTGGCTTAATATGACTGCATTAATGGGTCATTGTGGGGTCTCATTATTTAAAAAGTGTGCATATGGCGGTTCCAGCGTTTATAACCAGAGTTAAACCTTAATTAACAGGTACTGCCGTGCAGTGTGTGGGTGGTTGGATTGAGTTTGTGCGTCTATGTACAGTTGCGTAGTACCGCTGTGTATTAGAGGCTTGGGTATATTAGACTGAGCGAGAAACAGGACTGGCTGAGCAGACACTGGGTACAGCGGGCCTGTGAAGTGTGACATGCGTCTGTAAGGCAGACCGGTGATTAGTTGGGAAAACTGAATGACAAACCCCCCCCATGTTGTCCTCCCTCAGTAGATCTACAATTTGTGTTGGTTTGGTATGGTGAGCAGTATGAGAGGTCTGGGAAAGGGTAATATACAATAAGACATCAATGGGGAGCGCCATGCCTGTGAGCTAACAATATAATAAACTTGGATGACAGAAAATAACGGAATGCTGAGGCCCTATTAGGGGTAATCACACAATTGAGTGTTTCATCCTGGTCGGGGTGGCCGTCGTAGTGAGCGTTACTGGTGTTTAGTCGCCAGTGTAGTGCCACCAGTGGTTTACTAGGAGGGCGAGTTATATCTATATCTGGTGATAATCATTACACCCGGCTAAGGCAGGGTTAAGCTCAAAAGGTATGCTAGACTAGTGTCGGGCGGGGGAGGGGGAGCAACGCGGTCGAGAGACCTTTTTGCTAGAGGAATGTAACCAACTAGTAATTAATTTTAGTAGCTTAATAGCCGTATCTTGGCTGCATTATTAAATCCGGCACATCACGGTTCAGTGTCCGACATATAACAGGCAATCACAGTTCCACTCAGCGCGGCCTTGAGTCCGCATGGGGCTAAGTGTGTCTCTCTTAAATTATGCATTTAACGAAAAAGAAAAAAAAAAGAAAACAGAACGATACATATCAGGGTATAGTAGGCAGGATAGCGTCTCTTTGGATCTGAGGCGGCGGCTTTTCAGCTGGTCATCAGTGGGGTGAGGCCAGGTCGTTCTCAAGTCGTAGCTTTGGTCCCAGAAGTTGAGGCTGGTACTCTGGGTATAAAGACACGGGTGGCTGCGGGGTCCCAGCCATGCGGGTTCGGGCCTGTCTGTGTTGCCTGGTTTAGTGAGTCCGGAGGGAGGCCCAGAGCCTGCAGGCACTTTGCCGCGCCCTGCTGGTCACGGACGGTGATGGTGGTGTCTTCCCTTGGGATTAATAGCGTGTGGGCCTGGCCCCAGTGGTAGCTGGTATTCTTCATGCGCAGGAGGGAGGTGAGCAGACGGAGTGTTCGTCTCCAGGTGAGCGTACCCCCAGAGAGGTCTGCAAAGAATCTGAGTGCCATTCCTTCGAAGTTGTAGGGTGTGTGCCCCCTGATGGCGGTCAGCAGCGCTGCCTTGTCTTTGTGACACTGGAATTGTATCACTAGGTCACCCGGAGCTGAGGGAGGTGCTTTGGCCGATTAAGGGATTCTAAATATCCCATCTAGTGGCACTGTCTTCGCCTGTTTTGGGGTCAGGATGGCTGTGAGGAGACGCCTGACAAAGTGGGGGAGTTTTTCTGCCGGTATGTTGTCCGACACCCCTTGAATTTTTAGGTTCTTCTGCCTCCGTTTATCTTCCAGGGCATCAAATTTGCTTTCTTGTGTTCTGGTCAGTTGTCTGAGTTTGTCCACCTCTTGTCTCAGCTCCGTCGGCTGCCTGCCTTGCTCTCTCGAGGTGTTCTCCACAGCGCCAATGCGTCCTGTCAGGCCCCGCAGGTCCTCTCTTAACAAGGCCACATCCGCCGATATTTTCATTTGGAGGTTTGTGATCAGTTCTCTGATTGCGGGTAGCGTTGCCGGGGTTGTGTCGGGCGCAGGGCAAGCTGGTGCTGTGCGGATCGCCGGCAGTGCTTTCTGCGGTGTGCAGTCGGTTTCCTCCTCCTCCGATGCTCCGTCGGAGAAGTCGGAGCAACCGCCATGGAGGGACGCCATTTTAGCCTCGTGTGTGCTGTAGGCCTGGCGCCAGCGGTCTCCAATGTCCATACCCTGCCTGGGTCTGTCAGGTTTTGGTTTTTTCGTTTTCCTGCCCATTGGGTGGCAATTGGGGTCTCCTTGGTCGTTTTGTGGGGTGTGGGTCCACCTTATTATTTGAGTTTTGTCGTCGGTAAAGCCGGAGCTCGGAGGCCATGTGACTGTCTCCTTCGCTTGTCGAACCAAGCCGGATAAACTTTTTAAAAATGATTTTCAAAATATTAAAATATATCTTGCATAAACATATATTCAAGTATTTTAAAGGTTTATCCAAAAATATTTAAACCCTTTTTGAAAAGCTTGCCAAAAAAGATATATTACATTGACATCATAGAAAACTCTTACAGGGCTATTCACTAAAGCAAGAATTGTTGGGATTTTAAAGTGAAAAATCAGCTTTAAAGGGATACCCCTTCCTCGGCGCTGAAGGGTTTAAAACCCCTTCAGCCACTTGCCTTAATCCAGCGCTGGTGACCTCTGCTCCCCTGACATCAGCTCCTGAGTGCGCGTGCATTCAAACCAACCCATAGGAAAGCATTACTCAATGCTTTCCTCTGTGAGGACGTCCAGCGTCAAATAAGTGCAATTTTGCTCTGGAAATCGCGTAAGCACCTCTAGTTGCTGTCAGGGACACAGCCAGGGCCGGTGCAAGGACTTCTGTCTACACAGGCGAAGACACATTTTGCTGCCCCCAAAATTTATCTTCACCTGTCTGTCTAATATTCCCACTTTTGCCCTTCTTACCCACTTTTTTGCCCCCTTTTGTGCATTTTACCACCTTTTTCTCTTGTTTTCCCTTTTTGTATATTGTATCCCCTGTCTGGCATTCTTTTTTATGTGTTTTGTGTCTTCTTCCCACTTTTCTTTACCCCCTTGCGTCACACTCACTCACTCACTCACTCACTCATACACATACACATACACACACTGACCGTTACACACATACTGCTTACATACACACACACACACACACACACAAACTGCTTATACACACACAGTCTCTTACACACTTGCACTGCTTATACACACTCACTGGCTCTAACAGACACACACAAACAGTCTCTTACACACACTGCTAATACACACTTACTGGCTATAACACACAGTCTCTCACACACACACACAGTCTCTCACACACACACACAGTCTCTCTCTCACACACACACACACAGTCTCTCTCACACACACACACAGTCTCTCACACACACACACAGTCTCTCTCACACACACACACAGTCTCTCTCACACACACACACAGTCTCTCTCACACACACACACAGTCTCTCACACACACACAGTCTCTCACACACACACAGTCTCTCACACACACAGTCTCTCACACACACACAGTCTCTCACACACACACAGTCTCTCACACACACACAGTCTCTCACACACACAGTCTCTCACACACACACACAGTCTCTCACACACACACACAGTCTCTCACACACACACACAGTCTCTCACACACACACACAGTCTCTCACACACACACACAGTCTCTCACACACACACACAGTCTCTCTCTCACACACACACACACAGTCTCTCTCACACACACACACAGTCTCTCACACACACACAGTCTCTCACACACACACAGTCTCTCACACACACACAGTCTCTCACACACACACAGTCTCTCACACACACACAGTCTCTCACACACACACAGTCTCTCACACACACACAGTCTCTCACACACACACAGTCTCTCACACACACACACAGTCTCACACACACACACACACAGTCTCACACACACACACACACAGTCTCACACACACACACACACAGTCTCACACACACACACACACAGTCTCTCACACACACACACAGTCTCTCACACACACACACAGTCTCTCTCACACACACACAGTCTCTCTCACACACACACACAGTCTCTCTCACACACACACACAGTCTCTCTCACACACACAGTCTCTCACACACACAGAGTCTCTCACACACACAGAGTCTCTCACACACACAGAGTCTCTCACACACACACAGTCTCTCACACACACACAGTCTCTCACACACACACAGTCTCTCACACACACACAGTCTCTCACACACACACAGTCTCTCACACACACACAGTCTCACACACACACACACAGTCTCACACACACACACACACAGTCTCTCACACACACACACAGTCTCACACACACACACACACAGTCTCTCACACACACACACAGTCTCTCACACACACACACAGTCTCTCACACACACACACAGTCTCTCACACACACACACAGTCTCTCACACACACACAGTCTCTCACACACACACAGTCTCTCACACACACACACAGTCTCTCACACACACACAGTCTCTCACACACACACACAGTCTCTCACACACACACACAGTCTCTCACTCACACACACAGTCTCTCACTCACACACACAGTCTCTCACTCACACACACAGTCTCTCACTCACACACACAGTCTCTCACTCACACACACAGTCTCTCACTCACACACACAGTCTCTCACTCACACACACAGTCTCTCACTCACACACACAGTCTCTCACTCACACACACAGTCTCTCTCTCACACACACAGTCTCTCACACACACAGTCTCTCACACACACAGTCTCTCACACACACAGTCTCTCACACACACAGTCTCTCACACACACAGTCTCTCACACACACAGTCTCTCACACACACAGTCTCTCACACACACAGTCTCTCACACACACAGTCTCTCACACACACAGTCTCTCACACACACAGTCTCTCACACACACAGTCTCTCACACACACACACAGTCTCTCACACACACACACAGTCTCTCACTCACACACAGTCTCTCACTCACACACACAGTCTCTCACTCACACACAGTCTCTCACTCACACACACAGTCTCTCACTCACACACACAGTCTCTCACTCACACACACAGTCTCTCTCTCACACACACAGTCTCTCACACACACAGTCTCTCACACACACAGTCTCTCACACACACAGTCTCTCACACACACAGTCTCTCACACACACAGTCTCACACACACAGTCTCACACACACAGTCTCACACACACAGTCTCTCACTCACACACACAGTCTCTCACTCACACACACAGTCTCTCACTCACACACACAGTCTCTCACTCACACACACACAGTCTCTCCACACACACAGTCTCTCACACACACAGTCTCTCACACACACAGTCTCTCACACACACAGTCTCTCACACACACAGTCTCTCACACACACAGTCTCTCACACACACAGTCTCTCACACACAGTCTCTCACTCACACACAGTCTCTCACTCACACACACAGTCTCTCACTCACACACACAGTCTCTCACTCACACACACAGTCTCTCACTCACACACACAGTCTCTCTCTCACACACACAGTCTCTCACACACACAGTCTCTCACACACACAGTCTCT